>NC_088223.1:12283047-12365547 GCF_036934945.1 Oncorhynchus masou masou
GCTTAACACACGCAGGCAGGCAGGCAGGCAGGCACACACACACACACACACACACACACACACACACACACACACACACACACACACACACACACACACACACACACACACACTCTCTCTCTCTCTCCTTCATCTCCTCCTCTATTCATTCCATCTCCTCCATCCCTTCAGCTCTGTTTTCGGGGCCAAAGACTCTTCTACCCAAGATGGTCATCTGTCAACAGGTGACGTTATTCAGACTGTAACATGTCTGGACCACCACAGACTGACAAACCCTATACACTCCAACGCACCTCAGTCCACACACTCAGACACACACACACACACACACGCAACCACCCACTCCTTGCTCCTTGCTCCTGCTACACAGTCACAATGAAGAAAACTAATCACCAGGGATTATAGCTACATACATTCCTGAGAGAAAGAAAGAGAGAGAATGAAAGAAAAAGAAAGAAAGAGAGCGAGAATGAAAGAGAGAGAATGAAAGAGAGAATGAAAGAGAGAATGAAAGAGAGAATGAAAGAGAGAAAGAGAACGAGAATGAAAGAGAGAGAATGAAAGAGAGAATGAAAGAGAGAATGAAAGAGAGAAAGAGAA
Source organism: Oncorhynchus masou masou (assembly GCF_036934945.1). NCBI lineage: Eukaryota > Metazoa > Chordata > Actinopteri > Salmoniformes > Salmonidae > Oncorhynchus > Oncorhynchus masou. The sequence goes on from NC_088223.1 coordinate 12,283,648, forward strand.
AGAGAATGGGAAAGAGAGAATGAAAGAGAGAGAATGAAAGAGAGAATGAAAGAGAGAATGAAAGAGAGAATGAAAGAGAGAGAGAGAATGAGAGAGAGAATGAAAGAGAGCGAGAAAGAGAGCGAGAAAGAGAGAATGAAAGAGAGAGAATGAAAGAGAGAGAATGAAAGAGAGAATGAAAGAGAGAATGAAAGAGCGAGAATAAGAGAATGAAAGAGAGAATGAAAAAGAGCGAGAAAGAGAGAATGAGAGAATGAGAGCGAGAATGAAAGAGAGATAATGAAAGAGAGCGAGAAAGAGAGAATGAGAGAATGAGAGCGAGAATGAAAGAGAGATAATGAAAGAGAGCGAGAAAGAGAGAATGAGAGCGAGAATGAAAGAGAGATAATGAAAGAGAGCGAGAAAGAGAGAATGAGAGAATGAGAGTGAGAATGAAAGAGATAATGAAAGAGAGAATGAAAGAGAGAGAAAGGGAGAGTAAAAATAACGGTTGTGTTGCGACACGTGGCCATATTCTGAGAGCTGGGGAGGGAGTGGTGCACATAAAGATAATCCTCTATTTATTTATTTCACCTTTATTTAACCAGGTAGGCTAGTTGAGAACACCTTTATTTAACCAGGTAGGCTAGTTGAGAACACCTTTATTTAACCAGGTAGGCTAGTTGAGAACACCTTTATTTAACCAGGTAGGCTAGTTGAGAACACCTTTATTTAACCAGGTAGGCTAGTTGAGAACACCTTTATTTAACCAGGTAGGCTAGTTGAGAACACCTTTATTTAACCAGGTAGGCTAGTTGAGAACACCTTTATTTAACCAGGTAGGCTAGTTGAGAACACCTTTATTTAACCAGGTAGGCTAGTTGAGAACACCTTTATTTAACCAGGTAGGCTAGTTGAGAACAAGTTCTCATTTACAATTGCGACCTGGCCAGGATGCAGTTCGACACATACAACGACACAGTGTTACACATGGAGTAAAACAAACATACAGTCAATAATACAGTATAAACAAGTCTATATACGATGTGAGCAAATGAGGTGAGATAAGGGAGGTAAAGGCAAAAAAAGGCCATGGTGGCAAAGTAAATACAATATAGCAAGTAAAACACTGGTCACACCCTGGTCTTAGTATTTTGTGTTTTCTTTATTATTTTGGTCAGGCCAGGGTGTGACATGGGTTAATTATGTGGTGTGTTTTGTCTAGGTTTTTTTTTGTAGGTTATGGGATTGTTGTATAGTGGGGTTATCTAGAAAAGTCTATGGTTGCCTGAAGTGGTTCTTAAACAGAGGCAGGTGTTTATCGTTGTCTCTGATTGGGAACCATATTTAGGCAGCCATATTCTTTGAGTGTTTGGTGGGTGATTGTTCCTGTCTCAGTGTTAGTTTGCACCAGATACGGCTGTTCAGGTTTTCACGGTTCTTGTTTTGGATTGTTCGTGCTTATTCTTTTATGAAATATGTTTCAAAATAACCACGCTGCATTTTGGTCCGATCCCTGCTACACCTCCTCTTCAGAGGAAGAGGAGAAAGAAAACCGTTACAACACTGGAATGGTAGATTTGCAGTGGAAGAATGTGCAAAGTAGAAATAAAAATAATGGGGTGCAAAGGAGCAAAATAAATAAATTAATAAAATAAATACAGTAGGGAAAGAGGTAGTTGTTTGGGATAAAATATAGGTGGGCTATGTACAGGTGCAGTAATCTGTGAGCTGCTCTGAAAAAAGATTTTTGTAGTTCGTTCCAGTCATTGGCAGCCGAGAACAGTCATTGGCAGCCGAGAACTGGAAGGGGAGGCGGCCAAAGGAAGAATTGGTTTTGGGGGTGACCAGAGAGATATACCTGCTGGAGCGCGTGCTACAGGTGGGCGATGCTATGGTGACCAGCGAGCTGAGATAAGGGGGGATTTTACCTAGCAGGGTCTTGTAGATGACATGGAGCCAGTGGGTTTGGCGACGAGTATGAAGCGAGGGCCAGCCAACGAGAGAGTACAGGTCGCAATGGTGGGTAGTATATGGGGCTTTGGTGACAAAACGGATGGCAAAGTGATAGACTGCATCCAATTTGTTGAGTAGGGTATTGGAGGCTATTTTGTAAATGACATCGCCGAAGTCGAGGATTGGTAGGATAGTTTGGCAGCATGAGTGAAGGATGCTTTGTTGCGAAATAGGAAGCCAATTCTAGATTTAATTTTTGATGTTTGATGTGGGTCTGGAAGGAGAGTTTACAGTCTAACCAGACACCTAGGTATTTGTAGTTGTCCACGTATTCTAAGTCAGAACCGTCCAGAGTAGTGATGTTGGACAGGCGGGCAGGTGCAGGCAGCGATCGGTTGAAGAGCATGCATTTAGTTTTACTTGTATTTAAGAGCAATTGGAGGCCACGGAAGGAGAGTTGTATGGCATTGAAGCTTGCCTGGAGGGTTGTTAACACAGTGTCCAAAGAAGGGCCAGAAGTATACAGAATGGTGTCGTCTGCGTAGAGGTGGATCAGAGACTCACCAGCAGCAAGAGCGACATCATTGATGTATATAGAGAAGAGAGTCGGTCCAAGAATTGAACCCTGTGGCACCCCCATAGAGACTGCCAGAGGTCCGGACAGCATGCCCTCTATGAAAACCAATGGTTCAAACCTCATGTCTCTATCATAATCCAATCAATAGTTTTTGTAGTTTTTACCCTTGTAGGATGGCCGGAATCAGGGTGACTAAATCACTAGAGGCCAGAGAAAAATCTGGGAAAAATACTGGAAAATGGCATCACATCAGATTCTGAGCAAGAATAAAGGCTACTGGCCACCTGCCAGGATCCCTTTCAGATTGATCTCATCTTTCCCCTCGAATCCGCAGGACATAAAACAATACAGAGGTCAGATGGATACTGATTTTGAGACATGAAATGTAGCATTTTCACATTTTAGTGTACACTTTTCATGTTTTAGTGTACACTTTTCATGTTTTAGTGTACACTTTTCATGTTTTAGTGTACACCTTTCATATTTTAGTGTACACTTTTCATGTTTTAGTGTAAACTTTTCATATTTTAGTGTAAACTTTTCATATTTTAGTGTACACTTAATATTTTAGTGTAAACGTTTCATATTTTAGTGTAAATTTGTCATATTTCAGTGTACACTTTTCATATGAATTCCTGTTCTCTTTAGTAGATTTACCACAAAAACAAACGTATCTCTGTGAAATGTCAATGGAGCACTGAATGTATACCAAGCTTGTTATTTCAAAGCCTTCTACATTTAATTCAGCTTGGTGTCATTGCAATTTAGCTTGTTGTAACCCGCGGAAACATCTTTGAAGACCACGGCCACAAACTGTAAAATCCTCAAAAGTTCTTAGGAGAAACCAAAAACTCAACAGAGCTCAGTCCTTATTATCAGATGTATTTGTTTCTGAAATCTGACTTTGTGGATATAACGGTATTGATGTGGTAGAGAAAACCCCCCCTGAACGATTCAGAACATGAATGATCCTATTTGTTTTGGTAAAATGTATATTATAACATAAGGAAGTGAAAGCACGTTTTGAACCTGGACAGAGTGGGTGGATACCCTACAAACACACAAATTAAGTCCTTCAGGGTGTGTGTGTGTGTGTGTGTGTGTGTGTGCACGCTAACCAGACTCTTTGCTCTCCGGCGTTCCTCTCTGGTCGTCCAGTCGTAGGTCACTCAGCAGGTGTTCTAGAATCTTCAGTGGTGTTCCAGACACCACCACATACCTACACACAGACCCCCACAGAGAAGAGTTTTACACACACACACACACACACACACACACACACACACACACACACACACACCTGCCAGAAACACAGGAGGAACAGCAGCAGTATTCCTCAGAGCTGCTACCTTCCCTGTCCTCTTCTTCCTCCTCACCCCCACCTTCCTCATCAATGTAAGGTAGACTACTCCAGTCATCTTCATCCTCATCATCCTCATCATCAATGTAACGCAGGTAAGGGACGTTGAAGGTCGGGACAGTACTACTTCTACTACTACTACTACTACTACTACTACTACTACTACTACTACTACTACTACTACTACGACTACTACTACTATGGTCATCATCATCACCAGCCTCTTCATCTTCTGGCTCCACTAGTGTGACAGTTCTCTGATCCATTACAATTCCTCCAGACGACCCCCCTCTGCCTAGCGCAACATGCCCGGCCAGGGTGCTCTGTCCTGCTACCCCTGACTGCCAAAAAGAGATGTACTGAGGCCTCCCGTCTCCCTGCCTAACACCAGAGGCACTCCCACAGCCCCCCCCCACCCACACACACACATATACATACACACACACACTCCCTTTATAAAGCACAAACACACCCTCGAGGCAGCAAACAGTCTTGCTTTCTCCCTTCAAGACAAGAAAACTATTATCTCTTTCTCTGTCTCTGTCTCTCTCGCCCGCTCTCTCCCTGTCTCTGTCTCTCTCTCTCTCTGTTGCTCTCTCCGTCTCTGTCTCTCTCTCCCTGTCTCTCACTCACGCTCTCTGTCTCACACTCTCGCTCTCTCCCTGTCTGTCTCTCTCTCCACGTTTCTGTCTCTCTCCCTGTTTCTCTCTCTCTCTCTTTCTCTCTCTCTCTCTCTCTCTCTCTCGCTTTCTCCCGGTCTCCCTGTCTCTCTGCCTCTGTCTCAGTTTGAGAGTGACAGAGACAGGTTGAGAGTAACAGACACAGGTTGACAGGTTGAGAGTGACAGAGACAGGTTGAGAGTGACCGAGACAGGTTGAGAGTGACAGAGACAGGTTGAGAGTGACCGAGACAGGTTGAGAGTAACAGACACAGGTTGACAGGTTGAGAATGACAGAGACAGGTTGACAGGTTGAGAGTGACCGAGACAGGTTGAGAGAGACCGAGACAGGTTGAGAGTGACAGAGACAGGTTGAGAGTGACAGAGACAGGTTGAGAGTGACCGAGACAGGTTGAGAGGCACTGAAAAAGGTTGAGAGTGACCGAGACAGGTTGAGAGGCACTGAAAAAGGTTGAGAGTGACCGAGACAGGTTGAGAGGCACTGAAAAAGGTTGAGAGTGACAGAGACAGGTTGAGAGTGACAGAGACAGGTTGAGAGAGACCGAGACAGGTTGAGAGTGACAGAGACAGGTTGAGAGTGACCGAGACAGGTTGAGAGTGACAGAGACAGGTTGAGAGTGACAGAGACAGGTTGAGAGTGACCGAGACAGGTTGAGAGTGACCGAAACAGGTTGAGAGGCACTGAAAAAGGTTGAGAGTGACCGAGACAGGTTGAGAGGCACTGAAAAAAGTTGAGAGTGACAGAGACAGGTTGAGAGAGACCGAGACAGGTTGAGAGTGACCGAGACAGGTTGAGAGTGACAGAGACAGGTTGAGAGTGACAGAGACAGGTTGAGAGTGACAGAGACAGGTTGAGAGTGACAGAGACAGGTTGAGAGTGACAGAGACAGGTTGAGAGTGACAGAGACAGGTTGACAGGTTGAGAATGACAGAGACAGGTTGAGACTGACAGAGACAGGTTGAGAGTGACCGAGACAGGTTGACAGGTTGAGAGTGACCGAGACAGGTTGAGAGTGACAGAGACAGGTTGAGAGTGACCAAGACAGGTTGAGAGGCACAGAAAAAGGTTGAGATTGACAGAGACAGGTTGAGAGTGACAGAGACAGGTTGAGAGTGACAGAGACAGGTTGAGAGTGACCGAGACAGGTTGAGAGGCACAGAAAAAGGTTGAGATTGACAGAGACAGGTTGAGAGTGACCGAGACAGGTTGAGATTGACAGAGACAGGTTGAGAGTGACCGAGACAGGTTGAGAGTGACAGAGACAGGTTGAGAGTGACCGAGACAGGTTGAGAGGCACAGAAAAAGGTTGAGATTGACAGAGACAGGTTGAGAGTGACCGAGACAGGTTGAGAGTGACAGAGACAGGTTGAGAGTGACAGAGACAGGTTGAGAGTGACCGAGACAGGTTGAGAGGCACTGAAAAAGGTTGAGATTGACAGAGACAGGTTGAGAGGCACTGAAAAAGGTTGAGATTGACAGAGACAGGTTGAGAGTGACCGAGACAGGTTGAGAGTGACAGAGACAGGTTGAGAGTGACCGAGACAGGTTGAGAGTGACAGAGACAGGTTGAGAGTGACAGAGACAGGTTGAGAGGCACTGAAAAAGGTTGAGATTGACAGAGACAGGTTGAGAGTGACCGAGACAGGTTGAGAGTGACAGAGACAGGTTGAGAGTGACCGAGACAGGTTGAGAGTGACAGAGACAGGTTGAGAGTGACCGAGACAGGTTGAGAGTGACAGAGACAGGTTGAGAGTGACAGAGACAGGTTGAGAGTGACAGAGACAGGTTGAGAGTGACAGAGACAGGTTGAGAGTGACAGAGACATGTTGACAGGTTGAGAATGACAGAGACAGGTTGAGACTGACAGAGACAGGTTGAGAGTGACCGAGACAGGTTGACAGGTTGAGAGTGACCGAGACAGGTTGAGAGTGACAGAGACAGGTTGAGAGTGACCAAGACAGGTTGAGAGCCACAGAAAAAGGTTGAGATTGACAGAGACAGGTTGAGAGTGACAGAGACAGGTTGAGAGTGACAGAGACAGGTTGAGAGTGACCGAGACAGGTTGAGAGTGACAGAGACAGGTTGAGAGTGACCGAGACAGGTTGAGAGGCACAGAAAAAGGTTGAGATTGACAGAGACAGGTTGAGAGTGACCGAGACAGGTTGAGAGTGACAGAGACAGGTTGAGAGTGACAGAGACAGGTTGAGAGTGACAGAGACAGGTTGAGAGTGACCGAGACAGGTTGAGATTGACATAGTGAAAGAGAAGTAGGATACTGACCTCTTCTCTCCATCTTCTTCCCTTGCTCCTCCCCCTGATGGCGATGAGGCGGGATTAGGTGATGATGTCACTGATGATGGCACTCTCTGTAGCACAAGGACATCCCGCCCCCTTTCCTTAAGACACACCCTCCCTACCACCTCTCCCTGAGAGAGGTATAGAGAGACAGACGTGATAAGAATGGTCCATTGGTATTATATAGAGTATAGACAGAATGGTCCATTGGTATTATATAGAGTATAGACAGAATGGTCCATTAGTATTGTATAGACAGAATGGTTAATTGGTATTATATAGAGTATAGACAGAATGGTCCATTGGTATTATATAGACAGAATGGTCCATTGGTATTATATAGAGTATAGACAGAATGGTCCATTGGTATTATATAGAGTATAGACAGAATGGTCCATTGGTATTGTATAGACAGAATGGTCCATTGGTATTGTATAGACAGAATGGTCCATTGGTATTATATAGACAGAATGGTCTATTGGTATTGTATAGACAGAATGGTCCATTGGTATTGTATAGACAGAATGGTCCATTGGTATTATATAGACAGAATGGTCCATTGGTATTATATAGACAGAATGGTCCATTGGTACTATATAGACAGAATGGTCTATTAGTATTGTATAGACAGAATGGTCCATTGGTATTGTATAGACAGAATGGTCCATTGGTATTATATAGACAGAATGGTCCATTGGTATTGTATAGACAGAATGGTCCATTGGTATTGTATAGACAGAATGGTCCATTGGTATTATATAGACAGAATGGTCCATTGGTATTATATAGGCAGAATGGTCCATTGGTATTATATAGAGTATAGACAGAATGGTCTATTGGTATTATATAGACAGAATGGTCCATTGGTATTGTATAGACAGAATCGTCCATTGGTATTGTATAGACAGAATGGTCCATTGGTATTGTATAGACAGAATGGTCCATTGGTATTATATAGGCAGAATAGTCCATTGGTATTATATAGACAGAATGGTCCATTGGTATTGTATAGACAGAATGGTCCATTGGTATTATATAGAGTATAGACAGAATGGTCCATTGGTATTGTATAGACAGAATGGTCCATTGGTATTATATAGAGTATAGACAGAATGGTCCATTGGTATTATATAGAGTATAGACAGAATGGTCCATTGGTATTATATAGAGTATAGACAGAATGGTCCATTGGTATTGTATAGACAGAATGGTCCATTGGTATTGTATAGACAGAATGGTCCATTGGTATTATATAGAGTATAGACAGAATGGTCCATTGGTATTATATAGAGTATAGACAGAATGGTCCATTAGTATTGTATAGACAGAATAGTCCATTGGTATTGTATAGAGTATAGACAGAATGGTCCATTGGTATTATATAGAGTATAGACAGAATGGTCCATTGGTATTATATAGAGTATAGACAGAATGGTCCATTGGTATTGTATAGACAGAATGGTCCATTGGTATTATATAGAGTATAGACAGAATGGTCCATTGGTATTATATAGAGTATAGACAGAATGGTCCATTGGTATTATATAGAGTATAGACAGAATGGTCCATTGGTATTATATAGAGTATAGACAGAATGGTCCATTGGTATTGTATAGACAGAATGGTCCATTTGTATTGTATAGACAGAATGGTCCATTTGTATTGTAAGGGTCCAGTAAAATGAAGGCAGTTTATACACTTTTAAAACATTCCAATACATTCACAGATTCCACAGCACACTGTGTGCCCTCAGGCCCCAACTCCACCACTGACACATATCTACAGAACTAAATCCATGTGTATGTTTCGTGTGTATGTTATTGTGTGTGTGTATTTATTTGTATTTTTTAATTTTATTTCACCTTTATTTAAGCAGGTGTACGTATCTGTGTGTGCCAATGTTTGTGTTGCTTCACAGTCCCCGCTGTTCCATCAGGTGTTTTTAAATCTGATTTTTAAATCTGATTTTACTGCTTGCGTCAGTTACTTAATGTGGAATAGAGTTCCATGTAGTCATGGCTCTATGTAGTACTGTGGAATAGAGTTCCATGTAGTCATGGCTCTATGTAGTACTGTGGAATAGAGTTCCATGTAGTCATGACTCTATGTAGTACTGTGGAATAGAGTTCCATGTAGTCATGGCTCTATGTAGTACTGTGGAATAGAGTTCCATGTAGTCATGGCTCTATGTAGTACTGTGGAATAGAGTTCCATGTAGTCATGGCTCTATGTAGTACTGTGGAAGAGAGTTCCATGTAGTCATGGCTCTATGTAGTACTGTGGAATAGAGTTCCATGTAGTCATGGCTCTATGTAGTACTGTGGAATAGAGTTCCATGTAATCATGGCTCTATGTAGTACTGTGGAATAGAGGTCCATGTAGTCATGGCTCTATGTAGTACTGTGGAATAGAGTTCCATGTAGTCATGGCTCTATGTAGTATTGTGGAATAGAGTTCCATGTAGTAGTATAGCATAGTAGTATAGTAGTATAGCATAGTAGTATAGTAGTATAGCATAGTAGTATAGCATAGTAGCATGGTAGTATAGCATAGTAGCATAGTAGCATAGTAGTGCAGTTTAGTAGTACAGCATAGTAGCATAGTAGTATAGCATAGTAGTATAGTAGTATAGCATAGTAGCATAGTAGTATAGCATAGTAGCATAGTAGTATAGCATAGTAGCATAGTAGTATAGCATAGTAGTGTAGTATAGTGGTATAGTGGTAAAGTAGTGTAGTTTAGTAGTATAGAATAGTAGCATAGTAGTATAGCATAGTAGCATAGCATAGTAGTGTAGTATAGTGGTATAGTGGTAAAGTAGTGTAGTCTAGTAGTATAGCATAGTAGCATAGTAGTATAGTAGTATAGCATGGTAGTATAGTAGTAAAGTCGCGTAGTTTAGCGGTATAGTAGTATGGTATAATATCATAGTATAGTAGTGTAGTATAGCAGTGTGGTATAGTTTAGTAGCATAGCAGTATAGCATAGCAGTACAGTACAGTAGCATAGTATAATAGTGTAGTTTAGCAGTATAGAAGCATAGCATAGCAGTACAGCATAGTAGTATAATACATTAGTATAATATAGTAGCATAGTATAGTAGTGTAGTTTAGTAGTGTGGTATAGTTTAGTAGCATAGCAGTATTTTTATTTTTTTTCACCTTTATTTAACCAGGTAGGCTAGTTGAGAACAAGTTCTCATTTGCAACTGCGACCTGGCCAAGATAAAGCATAGCAGTGTGAACAGACAACACAGAGTTACACATGGAGTAAACAATTAACAAGTCAATAACACAGTAGAAAAAAGAGAGTCTATATACATTGTGTGCAAAAGGCATGAGGAGGTAGGCGAATAATTACAATTTTGCAGATTAACACTGGAGTGATAAATGATCAGATGGTCATGTACAGGTAGAGATATTGGTGTTCAAAAGAGCAGAAAAGTAAATAAATAAAAACAGTATGAGGATGAGGTAGGTAAATTGGGTGGGCTATTTACCGATAGACAGCTGCAGCGAACGGTTAGCTGCTCAGATAGCAGATGTTTGAAGTTGGTGAGGGAGATAAAAGTCTCCAACTTCAGCGATTTTTGCAATTCGTTCCAGTCACAGGCAGCAGAGAACTGGAATGAAAGGTGGCCAAATGAGGTGTTGGCTTTAGGGATGATCAGTGAGATACACCTGCTGGAGCGCGTGCTACGGATGGGTGTTGCCATCGTGACCAGTGAACTGAGATAAGGCGGAGCTTTACCTAGCATGGACTTGTAGATGACCTGGAGCCAGTGGGTCTGGCGACGAATATGTAGCGAGGGCCAGCTGACTAGAGCATACAGGTCGCAGTGGTGGGTGGTATAAGGTGCTTTAGTGACAAAACGGATGGCACTGTGATAAACTGCATCCAGTTTGCTGAGTAGAGTGTTGGAAGCAATTTTGTAGATGACATCGCCGAAGTCGAGGATCGGTAGAATAGTCAGTTTTACTAGGGTTAGTTTGGCGGCGTGAGTGAAGGAGGCTTTGTTGCAGAATAGAAAGCCGACTCTAGATTTGATTTTCGATTGGAGATGCTTGATATGAGTCTGGAAGGAGAGTTTACAGTCTAGCCAGACACTTAGGTACTTATAGATGTCCACATATTCAAGGTCGGAACCATCCAGGGTGTTGATGCTAGTCAGGCGTGCGGGTGCAGGCAGCGAACGGTTGAAAAGCATGCATTTGGTTTTACTAGCGTTTAAGAGCAGTTGGAGGCCACCGAAGGAGTGTTGTATGGCATTGAAGCTCGTTTGGAGGTTAGATAGCACAGTGTCCAAGGACGGGTCGGAAGTATATAGAATGGTGTCGTCTGCGTAGAGGTGGATGAGGGAATCGCCCGCAGCAAGAGCAACATCATTGATATATACAGAGTGTGGCACCCCTGTGGCACCCCCATAGAGACTGCCAGAGGACCGGACAACAGGCCCTCTGATTTGACACACTGAACTCTGTCTGAGAAGTAGTTGGTGAACCTGGCGAGGCAGTCATCAGAAAACCTGCTAGTATAGCATAGTGGTACAGTATAGTAGTATAGTATGGTGGTATAGTTTAGCTGTATAGTATAGTGGTATAGCTTGGTGGTATAGTAGTATGGAACAGTAAAGCAGTATAGTATAGCAGCATAGTATGGTAGTATAGTGGTGTAGAATAGTCGTGTAGTATAGTGGTATAGTATAGTGGTATAGTTCAGTGGTATAGTAGTATAGCATAGCGGTGTAGCATAGCGGTATAGTCTAGTAGTATAGTATAGTGGTATAGTTTAGTTGTATAATATAGCGGTATAGCTTGGTAGCATAGTATGGTAGTATAGTATAGTGGCATAGTGTAGTTGTACAGTATAGTGGTATAGTATAGTGGTATAGTTTAGTTGTATAGTGGTATTGTATAGCTGGATAGTTTAGTGATATAGTTTAGTTGTATATTATAGTGGTATAGTATAGCGGTATAGTTTGGTAGTATAGTAGAATAGTACAGGAGTATAGTTTAGTTGTATAGTATAGCTGTATAGTTTAGTGGTATAGCAGTGTAGTATAGTGGTAAAGTATAGCGCTATAGTTTAGCAGTATAGTAGTATAGTACAGTGGCATAGTTTAGTTGTATAGTATAGTGGTATAGTTTAGTTGTATAGCAGTGTAGTATAGTGGCAAAGTATAGCGCTATAGTTTAGCAGTATAGTCGTATAGTGCAGTGGCATATTTTTGTTGTACAGTATAGTGGAATAGTAGTGCAGTATAGTTCAGTAGTATAGTAGCATAGTATAGCGGTATAGTTCAGTAGTATAGTAGTATAGTATGGTGGTATAGTTCAGTGGTATAGTAGTATAGTATGGTGGTATAGCTTAGCGGTATAGTTTAGTAGTATAGTAGTATAGTATGGTGGTATAGCTCAGTAGTATAGTAGTATAGTATGGTGGTATAGTTCAGTGGTATAGTAGTATAGTATTGTAGTATAGTATGGTGGTATAGCTTAGCGGTATAGTTTAGTAGTATAGTAGTATAGTATGGTGGTATAGTTTAGCGGTATAGTTTAGTAGTATAGTAGCATAGCATGGTGGTATAGTTTAGTAGTATGGTGGTATAGTATGGTGGTATAGTTCAGTGGTATAGTAGTATAGTATGGTGGTATAGTTTAGTAGCATAGTATGGTGGTATAGTTTAGTAGTATAGTAGTATAGTATGGTAGTATAGTATGGTAGTATAGTATGGTGGTATAGTTTAGTAGTATGGTAGTATAGTATAGCGGTATAGTTTAGCAGTATAGTAGTATAGTATGGTGGTATAGTTTAGTAGTATGGTAGTATAGTATAGCGGTATAGTTTAGCAGTATATTAGTATAGTATGGTGGTATAGTTTAGCAGTATAGCAGTATAGTATGGTGGTATAGTTTAGCGGTATAGTAGTATAGTATGGTGGTATAGTTTAGCGGTATAGTAGTATAGTATGGTGGTATAGTTTAGCAGTATAGTATGGTGGTATAGTTTAGCAGTATAGTAGTATAGTATAGCGGTATAGTTTAGCAGTATAGTAGTATAGTATGGTGGTATAGTTTAGTAGTATAGTAGTATACTATGGTGGTATGGTTTAGCGGTATAGTATGGTAGTATAGTTTAGTAATATAGTAGTATAGTATGGTGGTATAGTTTAGCAGTATAGTAGTATAGTATGGTGGTATAGTTTAGTAGTATTGTAGTATAGTATGGTGGTATAGTTTAGCAGTATAGTAATATAGTATGGTGGTATAGTTTAGTAGTATTGTAGTATAGTATGGTGGTATGGTTTAGCGGTATAGTAGTATAGTATGGTGGTATGGTTTAGCGGTATAGTAGTATAGTATGGTGGTATGGTTTAGTAGTATAGTAGTATAGTATGGTGGTATGGTTTAGCGGTATAGTAGTATAGTATGGTGGTATGGTTTAGTAGTATAGTAGTATAGTATGGTGGTATGGTTTAGCGGTATAGTAGTATAGTATGGTGATATAGTTTAGTAGTATAGTAGTATAGTATGGTGGTATGGTTTAGCAGTATAGTAGTATTGCATGGCGGTATCGTTTAGTGGTATAGTACCGCAGTGTAGTATACTGACATGGTTTAGTAGTATAGTATAGTGGTATATTTTGGAAGTATAGTAGTATAGTATGGTGGTATAGTTTAGCAGTATAGCATAGTAGTATAAGATCTTTATCAAACAGATGAAAAGCTGCTGCAAGGCCTGGAGCAAGTACACACACACACACACACACACACACACACACACACACACACACACACACACACACACACACACACACACACACACACACACACACACACACACACACACACACACACACACACACACACACACACACACACACACAGACATACACACACACACAGAGATGAAAAGCGGCAGATGAAAAGAACTGTCTGATATTTGATACAGGGTTACCCCCCCCTAACAAACACACCAATCACACACACACACATCTGTCGCAGAAGGACCAAAACTACTCAATACACACAGACTGTGTGTGTGCTTTCTCATGACTCATGTGTTAATGGCCCCCTTACCAGGTGCTCGGCAGATGATGATGTCATCTGATCCTCTCACCAGGTGTTATCCTTCCTATCCTCTCCCCCCAGCCCCCCCCTGTCCTCTCTCCTCATAGCCCTCCCCTGTCCTCTCTGCTCATAGCCCTCCCCTGTCCTCTCTGCTCATAGCCCTCCCCTGTCCTCTCTCCTCATAGCCCTCCCCTGTCATCTCTGCTCATAGCCCTCCCCTGTCCTCTCTCCTCATAGCCCTCCCCTGTCCTCTCTCCTCATAGCCCTCCCCTGTCCTCTCTCCTCATAGCCCTCCCCTGTCCTCTCTCCCCCCAGCCGTAGCCTGTCCTCTCTCCTCCCAGCCGAAGCCTGCCCTCTCCCCTGTCCTCTCTCCTCATAGCCCTCCCCTGTCCTCTCTCCTCATAGCCCTCCCCTGTCCTCTCTGCTCATAGCCCTCCCCTGTCCTCTCTCCCCCCAGCCGTAGCCTGTCCTCTCTCCTCCCAGCCGAAGCCTGCCCTCTCCCCTGTCCTCTCTCCTGTCCTCTCTCCTCATAGCCCTCCCCTGTCCTCTCTCCTCATAGCCCTCCCCTGTCCTCTCTCCTCATAGCCCTCCCCTGTCCTCTCTCCCCCCAGCCGTAGCCTGTCCTCTCTCCCCCCAGCCGTAGCCTGTCCTCTCTCCTCCCAGCCGAAGCCTGCCCTCTCCCCTGTCCTCTCTCCTGTCCTCTCTCCTCCCAGCCGAAGCCTGCCCTCTCCCCTGTCCACTCTCCTGTCCTCTCTCCTCCCAGCCGTAGCCTGCCCTCTCTCCCCTGCCCTCTCTCCTCCCAGCCCTAGCCTGTCCTCTCTCCCCTGCCCTCTCTCCCCTGCCCTCTCTCCTCCCAGCCCTAGCCTGTCCTCTCTCCAGTGTCCTCTCTCCCCCCAGCCGTAGCCTGTCCTTTCTCCTCCCCAGCCGAAGCCTGCCCTCTCCCCTGTCCTCTCTCCTCCTAGCCCTAGCCTGTCCTCTCTCCCCCCAGCCCTAGCCTGTCCTCTCTCCTCCCAGCCCTAGCCTGTCCTCTCTCCCCCCATCCCTAGCCTGTCCTCTCTCTCCCCAGCCGTAGCCTGTCCTCCTTCTTCCCAGCCATAGCCTGCCCTCCTCCCTGTCCTCTCTCCCCCCAGCCCTAGCCTGTCCTCTCTCTCCCCATCCCTAGCCTGTCCTCTCTCTCCCCATCCCTAGTCTGTCCTCTCTTTTCATAGCCCTCCCCTGTCCTCTCTCCTCATAGCCCTCCCCTGTCCTCTCTCCTGTCCTCTCTCCCCCCAGCCGTAGCCTGTCCTTTCTACTCCTAGCCCTAGCCTGTCCTCCTCCCTGTCCTCTTTCCTCCTAGCCCTAGCCTGTCCTCTCTCCCCCCAGCCCTAGCCTGTCCTCTCTCTCCCCATCCCTAGCCTGTCCTCTCTCTCCCCATCCCTAGTCTGTCCTCTCTCTCCCCATCCCTAGCCTGCCCTCTCTCCTCCCAGCCCTAGCCTGCCCTCTCTCCCCCCAGCCCTAGCCTGTCCTCTCTCTCCCCATCCCTAGCCTGTCCTCTCTCTCCCCATCCCTAGTCTGTCCTCTCTCTCCCCATCCCTAGCCTGCCCTCTCTCCTCCCAGCCCTAGCCTGCCCTCTCTCCCCAGCCCTAGCCTGTCCTCTCTCTCCCCATCCCTAGCCTGTCCTCTCTCTCCCCATCCCTAGTCTGTCCTCTCTCTCCCCAGCCCTAGCCTGCCCTCTCTCCCCCCAGCCCTAGCCTGTCCTCTCTCTCCCCATCCCTAGCCTGTCCTCTCTCTCCCCATCCCTAGCCTGTCCTCTCTCCCCCCAGCCCTAGCCTGTCCTCTCTCTCCCCATCCCTAGCCTGTCCTCTCTCTCCCCATCCCTAGTCTGTCCTCTCTCTCCCCATCCCTAGCCTGCCCTCTCTCCTCCTAGCCCTAGCCTGTCCTCTCTCTCCCCATCCCTAGCCTGTCCTCTCTCTCCCCATCCCTAGTCTGTCCTCTCTCTCCCCAGCCCTAGCCTGCCCTCTCTCCCCAGCCCTAGCCTGTCCTCTCTCTCCCCATCCCTAGCCTGTCCTCTCTCTCCCCATCCCTAGTCTGTCCTCTCTCTCCCCAGCCCTAGCCTGCCCTCTCTCCCCAGCCCTAGCCTGTCCTCTCTCTCCCCATCCCTAGCCTGTCCTCTCTCTCCCCATCCCTAGTCTGTCCTCTCTCTCCCCAGCCCTAGCCTGCCCTCTCTCTCCCCATCCCTAGCCTGTCCTCTCTCTCCCCAGCCCTAGCCTGTCCTCTCTCTCCCCATCCCTAGCCTGTCCTCTCTCTCCCCAGCCCTAGCCTGTCCTCTCTCTCCCCAGCCCTAGCCTGCCCTCTCTCTCCCCATCCCTAGTCTGTCCTCTCTCTCCCCAGCCCTAGCCTGTCCTCTCTCTCCCCATCCCTAGCCTGTCCTCTCTCTCCCCATCCCTAGCCTGTCCTCTCTCTCCCCATCCCTAGCCTGTCCTCTCTCCCCCCATCCCTAGCCTGTCCTCTCTCTCCCCAGCCGTAGCCTGTCCTCTTTCCTCCTAGCCCTAGCCTGTCCTCCTCCCTGTCCTCTTTCCTCCTAGCCCTAGCCTGTCCTCTCTCCCCCCCAGCCCTAGCCTGTCCTCTCTCTCCCCATCCCTAGCCTGTCCTCTCTCTCCCCATCCCTAGTCTGTCCTCTCTCTCCCCAGCCCTAGCCTGCCCTCTCTCCCCAGCCCTAGCCTGTCCTCTCTCTCCCCATCCCTAGCCTGTCCTCTCTCTCCCCATCCCTAGTCTGTCCTCTCTCTCCCCAGCCCTAGCCTGCCCTCTCTCCTCCCAGCCCTAGCCTGTCCTCTCTCTCCCCATCCCTAGCCTGTCCTCTCTCTCCCCATCCCTAGTCTGTCCTCTCTCTCCCCAGCCCTAGCCTGCCCTCTCTCCCCAGCCCTAGCCTGTCCTCTCTCTCCCCATCCCTAGCCTGTCCTCTCTCTCCCCATCCCTAGTCTGTCCTCTCTCTCCCCAGCCCTAGCCTGCCCTCTCTCCTCCCAGCCCTAGCCTGCCCTCTCTCCCCAGCCCTAGCCTGTCCTCTCTCTCCCCATCCCTAGCCTGTCCTCTCTCTCCCCATCCCTAGTCTGTCCTCTCTCTCCCCAGCCCTAGCCTGCCCTCTCTCCTCCCAGCCCTAGCCTGTCCTCTCTCTCCCCATCCCTAGCCTGTCCTCTCTCTCCCCATCCCTAGTCTGTCCTCTCTCTCCCCAGCCCTAGCCTGCCCTCTCTCCCCAGCCCTAGCCTGTCCTCTCTCTCCCCATCCCTAGCCTGCCCTCTCTCTCCCCATCCCTAGTCTGTCCTCTCTCTCCCCAGCCCTAGCCTGCCCTCTCTCCTCCCAGCCCTAGCCTGCCCTCTCTCCTCCCATCCCTAGCCTGTCCTCTCTCCCCCCATCCCTAGCCTGTCCTCTCTCTCCCCAGCCGTAGCCTGTCCTCTTTCCTCCTAGCCCTAGCCTGTCCTCTCCCCTGTCCTCTCTCCTCATAGCCCTCCCCTGTCCTCTCTCCTCATAGCCCTCCCCTGTCCTCTCTGCTCATAGCCCTCCCCTGTCCTCTCTCCTCATAGCCCTCCCCTGTCCTCTCTCCCCCCAGCCGTAGCCTGTCCTCTCTCCTCCCAGCCGAAGCCTGCCCTCTCCCCTGTCCTCTCTCCTGTCCTCTCTCCTCCCAGCCGAAGCCTGCCCTCTCCCCTGTCCACTCTCCTGTCCTCTCTCCTCCCAGCCGTAGCCTGCCCTCTCTCCCCTGCCCTCTCTCCTCCCAGCCCTAGCCTGTCCTCTCTCCCCTGCCCTCTCTCCCCTGCCCTCTCTCCTCCCAGCCCTAGCCTGTCCTCTCTCCAGTGTCCTCTCTCCCCCCAGCCGTAGCCTGTCCTTTCTCCTCCCAGCCGAAGCCTGCCCTCTCCCCTGTCCTCTCTCCTCCTAGCCCTAGCCTGTCCTCTCTCCCCCCAGCCCTAGCCTGTCCTCTCTCCTCCCAGCCCTAGCCTGTCCTCTCTCTCCCCAGCCGTAGCCTGTCCTCCTTCTTCCCAGCCATAGCCTGCCCTCCTCCCTGTCCTCTCTCCCCCCAGCCCTAGCCTGTCCTCTCTCTCCCCATCCCTAGCCTGTCCTCTCTCTCCCCATCCCTAGTCTGTCCTCTCTTTTCATAGCCCTCCCCTGTCCTCTCTCCTCATAGCCCTCCCCTGTCCTCTCTCCTGTCCTCTCTCCCCCCAGCCGTAGCCTGTCCTCTCTCCTCCCAGCCGTAGCCTGTCCTCTCTCCCCAGCCCTAGCCTGTCCTCTCTCTCCCCATCCCTAGCCTGTCCTCTCTCTCCCCATCCCTAGTCTGTCCTCTCTCTCCCCATCCCTAGCCTGCCCTCTCTCCTCCCATCCCTAGCCTGTCCTCCTCCCTGTCCTCTTTCCTCCTAGCCCTAGCCTGTCCTCTCTCCCCCCAGCCCTAGCCTGTCCTCTCTCTCCCCATCCCTAGCCTGCCCTCTCTCCTCCCAGCCCTAGCCTGCCCTCTCTCCCCAGCCCTAGCCTGTCCTCTCTCTCCCCATCCCTAGCCTGTCCTCTCTCTCCCCATCCCTAGTCTGTCCTCTCTCTCCCCAGCCCTAGCCTGCCCTCTCTCCCCCAGCCCTAGCCTGTCCTCTCTCTCCCCATCCCTAGCCTGTCCTCTCTCTCCCCATCCCTAGTCTGTCCTCTCTCTCCCCATCCCTAGCCTGCCCTCTCTCCTCCCAGCCCTAGCCTGCCCTCTCTCCCCAGCCCTAGCCTGTCCTCTCTCTCCCCATCCCTAGCCTGTCCTCTCTCTCCCCATCCCTAGTCTGTCCTCTCTCTCCCCAGCCCTAGCCTGCCCTCTCTCCCCCAGCCCTAGCCTGTCCTCTCTCTCCCCATCCCTAGCCTGTCCTCTCTCTCCCCATCCCTAGCCTGTCCTCTCTCCCCCAGCCCTAGCCTGTCCTCTCTCTCCCCATCCCTAGCCTGTCCTCTCTCTCCCCATCCCTAGTCTGTCCTCTCTCTCCCCATCCCTAGCCTGCCCTCTCTCCTCCCAGCCCTAGCCTGCCCTCTCTCCCCAGCCCTAGCCTGTCCTCTCTCTCCCCATCCCTAGTCTGTCCTCTCTCTCCCCAGCCCTAGCCTGCCCTCTCTCCCCAGCCCTAGCCTGTCCTCTCTCTCCCCATCCCTAGCCTGTCCTCTCTCTCCCCATCCCTAGTCTGTCCTCTCTCTCCCCAGCCCTAGCCTGCCCTCTCTCCCCAGCCCTAGCCTGTCCTCTCTCTCCCCATCCCTAGCCTGTCCTCTCTCTCCCCATCCCTAGTCTGTCCTCTCTCTCCCCAGCCCTAGCCTGCCCTCTCTCCTCCCAGCCCTAGCCTGCCCTCTCTCCTCCCATCCCTAGCCTGTCCTCTCTCCCCCATCCCTAGCCTGTCCTCTCTCTCCCCAGCCGTAGCCTGTCCTCTTTCCTCCTAGCCCTAGCCTGTCCTCCTCCCTGTCCTCTTTCCTCCTAGCCCTAGCCTGTCCTCTCTCCCCCCAGCCCTAGCCTGTCCTCTCTCTCCCCATCCCTAGCCTGTCCTCTCTCTCCCCATCCCTAGTCTGTCCTCTCTCTCCCCAGCCCTAGCCTGCCCTCTCTCCCCAGCCCTAGCCTGTCCTCTCTCTCCCCATCCCTAGCCTGTCCTCTCTCTCCCCATCCCTAGTCTGTCCTCTCTCTCCCCAGCCCTAGCCTGCCCTCTCTCCTCCCAGCCCTAGCCTGCCCTCTCTCTCCCCATCCCTAGTCTGTCCTCTCTCTCCCCAGCCCTAGCCTGCCCTCTCTCCTCCCAGCCCTAGCCTGCCCTCTCTCCTCCCATCCCTAGCCTGTCCTCTCTCCCCCCATCCCTAGCCTGTCCTCTCTCTCCCCAGCCGTAGCCTGTCCTCTTTCCTCCTAGCCCTAGCCTGTCCTCCTCCCTGTCCTCTTTCCTCCTAGCCCTAGCCTGTCCTCTCTCCCCCCAGCCCTAGCCTGTCCTCTCTCTCCCCATCCCTAGCCTGTCCTCTCTCTCCCCATCCCTAGTCTGTCCTCTCTCTCCCCAGCCCTAGCCTGCCCTCTCTCCTCCCAGCCCTAGCCTGCCCTCTCTCCTCCCATCCCTAGCCTGTCCTCTCTCCTCCCAGCCGTAGCCTGTCCTCTCTCCCCAGCCCTAGCCTGTCCTCTCTCTCCCCATCCCTAGCCTGTCCTCTCTCTCCCCATCCCTAGTCTGTCCTCTCTCTCCCCAGCCCTAGCCTGCCCTCTCTCCTCCCAGCCCTAGCCTGCCCTCTCTCCTCCCATCCCTAGCCTGTCCTCTCTCCCCCCATCCCTAGCCTGTCCTCTCTCCTCCCAGCCGTAGCCTGTCCTCTCTCCTCTCAACCGTAGCCTGTCCTCTCTCCCCAGCCGTAGCCTGTCCTCCCTCCTCCCAGCCGTAGCCTGTCCTCTCTCCTCCCAGCCCTAGCCTGTCCTCCCTCCTCCCAGCACTAGCCTGTCCTCCCTCCTCCCAGCCGTAGCCTGTCCTCTCTCCCCAGCCGTAGCCTGTCCTCTCTCCTCCCAGCCGTAGCCTGTCCTCTCTCCTCCCAGCCGTAGCCTGTCCTCTCTCCCCAGCCGTAGCCTGTCCTCTCTCCCCAGCCGTAGCCTGTCCTCTCTCCCCAGCCGTAGCCTGTCCTCTCTCCTCCCAGCCGTAGCCTGTCCTCTCTCTCCCCAGCCGTAGCCTGTCCTCTCTCCCCAGCCGTAGCCTGTCCTCTCTCCTCCCAGCCGTAGCCTGTCCTCTCTCCCCAGCCGTAGCCTGTCCTCTCTCCCCAGCCGTAGCCTGTCCTCTCTCCTCCCAGCCGTAGCCTGTCCTCTCTCTCCCCAGCCGTAGCCTGTCCTCTCTCCCCAGCCGTAGCCTGTCCTCTCTCCTCCCAGCCGTAGCCTGTCCTCTCTCCCCATCCCTAGCCTGTCCTCTCTCTCCCCAGCCGTAGCCTGTCCTCTTTCCTCCTAGCCCTAGCCTGTCCTCCTCCCTGTCCTCTTTCCTCCTAGCCCTAGCCTGTCCTCTCTCCCCCCAGCCCTAGCCTGTCCTCTCTCTCCCCATCCCTAGCCTGTCCTCTCTCTCCCCATCCCTAGTCTGTCCTCTCTCTCCCCAGCCCTAGCCTGCCCTCTCTCCTCCCAGCCCTAGCCTGCCCTCTCTCCTCCCATCCCTAGCCTGTCCTCTCTCCTCCCAGCCGTAGCCTGTCCTCTCTCCCCAGCCCTAGCCTGTCCTCTCTCTCCCCATCCCTAGCCTGTCCTCTCTCTCCCCATCCCTAGTCTGTCCTCTCTCTCCCCAGCCCTAGCCTGCCCTCTCTCCTCCCAGCCCTAGCCTGCCCTCTCTCCTCCCATCCCTAGCCTGTCCTCTCTCCCCCATCCCTAGCCTGTCCTCTCTCCTCCCAGCCGTAGCCTGTCCTCTCTCCTCTCAACCGTAGCCTGTCCTCTCTCCCCAGCCGTAGCCTGTCCTCCCTCCTCCCAGCCGTAGCCTGTCCTCTCTCCTCCCAGCCCTAGCCTGTCCTCCCTCCTCCCAGCACTAGCCTGTCCTCCCTCCTCCCAGCCGTAGCCTGTCCTCTCTCCCCAGCCGTAGCCTGTCCTCTCTCCTCCCAGCCGTAGCCTGTCCTCTCTCCTCCCAGCCGTAGCCTGTCCTCTCTCCCCAGCCGTAGCCTGTCCTCTCTCCCCAGCCGTAGCCTGTCCTCTCTCCCCAGCCGTAGCCTGTCCTCTCTCCCCAGCCGTAGCCTGTCCTCTCTCCCCAGCCGTAGCCTGTCCTCTCTCCCAAGCCGTAGCCTGTCCTCTCTCCCCAGCCGTAGCCTGTCCTCTCTCCTCCCAGCCGTAGCCTGTCCTCTCTCCCCAGCCGTAGCCTGTCCTCTCTCCTCCCAGCCGTAGCCTGTCCTCTCTCCCCAGCCGTAGCCTGTCCTCTCTCCCCAGCCGTAGCCTGTCCTCTCTCCCCAGCCGTAGCCTGTCCTCTCTCCTCCCAGCCGTAGCCTGTCCTCTCTCTCCCCAGCCGTAGCCTGTCCTCTCTCCCCAGCCGTAGCCTGTCCTCTCTCCTCCCAGCCGTAGCCTGTCCTCTCTCTCCCCAGCCGTAGCCTGTCCTCTCTCCCCAGCCGTAGCCTGTCCTCTCTCCCCAGCCGTAGCCTGTCCTCTCTCCCCAGCCGTAGCCTGTCCTCTCTCTCCCCAGCCGTAGCCTGTCCTCTCTCCCCAGCCGTAGCCTGTCCTCTCTCCCCAGCCGTAGCCTGTCCTCTCTCCCCAGCCGTAGCCTGTCCTCTCTCCCCAGCCGTAGCCTGTCCTCTCTCTCCCCAGCCGTAGCCTGTCCTCTCTCCCCAGCCGTAGCCTGTCCTCTCTCCCCAGCCGTAGCCTGTCCTCTCTCCCCAGCCGTAGCCTGTCCTCTCTCTCCCCAGCCGTAGCCTGTCCTCTCTCCCCAGCCGTAGCCTGTCCTCTCTCCCCAGCCGTAGCCTGTCCTCTCTCCCCAGCCGTAGCCTGTCCTCTCTCCCCAGCCGTAGCCTGTCCTCTCTCCCCAGCCGTAGCCTGTCCTCTCTCCCCAGCCGTAGCCTGTCCTCTCTCCTCCCAGCCGTAGCCTGTCCTCTCTCCCCAGCCGTAGCCTGTCCTCTCTCCTCCCAGCCGTAGCCTGTCCTCTCTCCCCAGCCGTAGCCTGTCCTCTCTCCCCAGCCGTAGCCTGTCCTCTCTCTCCCCAGCCGTAGCCTGTCCTCTCTCCCCAGCCGTAGCCTGTCCTCTCTCCCCAGCCGTAGCCTGTCCTCTCTCCCCAGCCGTAGCCTGTCCTCTCTCCCCAGCCGTAGCCTGTCCTCTCTCTCCCCAGCCGTAGCCTGTCCTCTCTCCCCAGCCGTAGCCTGTCCTCTCTCCCCAGCCGTAGTCTGTCCTCTCCTCCCAGCCGTAGCCTGTCCTCTCTCCCCAGCCGTAGCCTGTCCTCTCTCCCCAGCCGTAGCCTGTCCTCTCTCCCCAGCCGTAGCCTGTCCTCTCTCCCCAGCCGTAGCCTGTCCTCTCTCCCCAGCCGTAGCCTGTCCTCTCTCCCCAGCCGTAGCCTGTCCTCTCTCCCCAGCCGTAGCCTGTCCTCTCTCCCCAGCCGTAGCCTGTCCTCTCTCCCCAGCCGTAGCCTGTCCTCTCTCTCCCCAGCCGTAGCCTGTCCTCTCTCCCCAGCCGTAGCCTGTCCTCTCTCCCCAGCCGTAGCCTGTCCTCTCTCTCCCCAGCCGTAGCCTGTCCTCTCTCCCCAGCCGTAGCCTGTCCTCTCTCCTCCCAGCCGTAGCCTGTCCTCTCTCCCCAGCCGTAGCCTGTCCTCTCTCCCCAGCCGTAGCCTGTCCTCTCTCCTCCCAGCCGTAGCCTGTCCTCTCTCCCCAGCCGTAGCCTGTCCTCTCTCCCCAGCCGTAGTCTGTCCTCTCTCCCCAGCCGTAGCCTGTCCTCTCCTCCCAGCCGTAGCCTGTCCTCTCTCCCCAGCCGTAGCCTGTCCTCTCTCCCCAGCCGTAGCCTGTCCTCTCCTCCCAGCCGTAGCCTGTCCTCTCCTCCCAGCCGTAGCCTGTCCTCTCTCCCCAGCCGTAGCCTGTCCTCTCCTCCCAGCCGTAGCCTGTCCTCTCCTCCCAGCCGTAGCCTGTCCTCTCTCCCCAGCCGTAGCCTGTCCTCTCCTCCCAGCCGTAGCCTGTCCTCTCTCCCCAGCCGTAGCCTGTCCTCTCCTCCCAGCCGTAGCCTGTCCTCTCTCCCCAGCCGTAGCCTGTCCTCTCCTCCCAGCCGTAGCCTGTCCTCTCCTCCCAGCCGTAGCCTGTCCTCTCTCCCCAGCCGTAGCCTGTCCTCTCCTCCCAGCCGTAGCCTGTCCTCTCCTCCCAGCCGTAGCCTGTCCTCTCTCCCCAGCCGTAGCCTGTCCTCTCCTCCCAGCCGTAGCCTGTCCTCTCTCCCCAGCCGTAGCCTGTCCTCTCCTCCCAGCCGTAGCCTGTCCTCTCTCCCCAGCCGTAGCCTGTCCTCTCTCCCCAGCCGTAGCCTGTCCTCTCTCCCCAGCCGTAGCCTGTCCTCTCTCTCCCCAGCCGTAGCCTGTCCTCTCTCCCCAGCCGTAGCCTGTCCTCTCTCCCCAGCCGTAGCCTGTCCTCTCTCTCCCCAGCCGTAGCCTGTCCTCTCTCCCCAGCCGTAGCCTGTCCTCTCTCCTCCCAGCCGTAGCCTGTCCTCTCTCCCCAGCCGTAGCCTGTCCTCTCTCCCCAGCCGTAGCCTGTCCTCTCTCCTCCCAGCCGTAGCCTGTCCTCTCTCCCCAGCCGTAGCCTGTCCTCTCTCCCCAGCCGTAGTCTGTCCTCTCTCCCCAGCCGTAGCCTGTCCTCTCCTCCCAGCCGTAGCCTGTCCTCTCTCCCCAGCCGTAGCCTGTCCTCTCTCCCCAGCCGTAGCCTGTCCTCTCCTCCCAGCCGTAGCCTGTCCTCTCCTCCCAGCCGTAGCCTGCCCTCTCCTTGGTCTACCAGTTAAGACAGAGACAGAATGGTTATAGTAGGAATTTGACTAGTTATCTAAGTTACCTCTACATGGGCTTTAAGAGGCTCCTCAATCCGGACCCAGTGCTCATTGGCCAGAGCAGTGTGTGTTACTGTGTGTGTCTGTGACTGTGTGTGACTGTGTGTGTGTGTGACTGTGTGTGCCTGTGTGTGTGTATGTGACTGTGTGTGTGTATGTGACTGTGTGTGTGTGTGTGTGTGTGTGTGTGTGTGTGTGTGTGTGTGTGTGTGTGTGTGTGTGTGTGTGTGTGTGTGTGTGTGTGTGTGTGTGTGTGTGTGTGTGTGTGTGTGTGTGTCTGTGACTGTGTGTGACTGTGTGTGTGACTGTGTGTGACTGTGTGTGTGTGTGTGTGTGCCTGTGTGTGTGTGTGTGTCTGTGTGTGTGTGTGTTGGTCCAGATCAGATGTGATGTTATGCAACTTTATGAAAACACCTAATTTCACCAAACAGTACCCTAGAGGACTCTGGGAAAAATGTTCCTGATAACAAACAGTTTATCTAACGGCAACACAAACACACTATCCTTTACAGGCACTCCAGAAACAACACACACACACACACTCCAAAAACACACACACACACACACACTCCAAAAACACACACACACACACACACACACACACTCCAAAAACACACACACACACACACACTCCAAAACACACACACACACACACACACACACACCAAAAACACACACACACACACACACACACACACACACACACACACACACACACACACACACACACACACACTCCAAAAAACAACACACACACACACACACACTCCAAAAACAACACACACACACACACACACCAAAAACAACAACACACACACACACACACACTCCAAAAACAACACACACACACACACACACACCAAAAACAACACACACGCACACACTCCAAAAACAACACACACACACACACACACACACCAAAAACAACACACACACACACACACACTCTCTGGAGAGTGACTGCCCCACAAGACAACATCTATTTAGTGTGAGAAAGTATATGCTCGGGACGAAATAGGAAAACAGAGTTTTTAAACATGTCCTGGACTGAAAGGAATGGTCAGAATGTTGTATATTAGAGAATGGTCTTTCCCATTAGTTCCAACAGAAGACTAGCTGACATAGGAAGGGGAATCACATATACAGTCCACCTTGCTGCTCTCACAGTCTCACGTCATAATTACATGTTCATGTTTCTTAAACGTAAAAAATGTTGAAGTTGTTGCAAACATTACATTTCGAAGTGGTTAAGGTTAGGCATTTACTCCAAGTGGTTAAGGTTAGGCATTTACTCCAAGTGGTTAAGGTTAGGCATTTACTCCAAGAGGTTAAGGTTAGGCATTTACTCCAAGTGGTTAAGGTTAGGCATTTACTCCAAGTGGTTAAGGTTAGGCATTTACTCCAAGTGGTTAAGGTTAGGCATTTACTCCAAGTGGTTAAGGTTAGGCATTTACTCCAAGTGGTTAAGGTTAGGCATTTACTCCAAGTGGTTAAGGTTAGGCATTTACTCCAAGTGGTTAAGGTTAGGCATTTACTCCAAGTGGTTAAGGTTAGGCATTTACTCCAAGTGGTTAAGGTTAAGGTTTAAAACAGGATAAAAATGTAAAAAACTTTTTAGCGCTGGATTTTAACTTGAACTTGCAACCTTTGGAATCAGATGCAGATGCTGACGCCCATCCACCATCGCCGTACACAACAACCTGATCTCTATCCCTGATCTCTATCCCTGATCTCTATCCCTGATCTCTATCCCTGTCCACAACACTCTGATCTCTATCCCTGTCCACAACACCCTGATCTCTATCCCTGTCCACAACACCCTGATCTCTATCCCTGTCCACAACACCCTGATCTCTATCCCTGTCCACAACACCCTGATCTCTATCCCTGTCCAAAACACCCTGATCTCTATCCCTGTCCACAACACCCTGATCTCTATCCCTGTCCACAACACCCTGATCTCTATCCCTGTCCACAACACCCTGATCTCTATCCCTGTCCACAACAACCTGATCTCTATCCCTGATCTCTATCCCTGTCCACAACACCATGATCTCTATCCCTGTCCACAACACCCTGATCTCTATCCCTGTCCACAACACCCTAATCTCTCTCCCTGTCCACAACACCCTGATCTCTATCCCTGTCCACAACACCCTGATCTCTATCCCTGTCCACAACACCCTGATCTCTATCCCTGTCCACAACACCCTGATCTCTATCCCTGTCCACAACACCCTGATCTCTATCCCTGTCCACAACACCCTGATTTCTTTCCTTGTCCACAACACCCTGATCTCTTTCCCTGTCCACAACACCCTGATCTCTATCCCTGTCCACAACACCCTGATCTCTTTCCCTGTCCACAACACCCTGATCTCTTTCCCTGTCCACAACACCCTGATCTCTATCCCTGTCCACAACACCCTGATCTCTATCCCTGTCCACAACACCCTGATCTCTATCCCTGTCCACAACACCCTGATCTCTATCCCTGTCCACAACACCCTGATCTCTATCCCTGTCCACAACACCCTGATCTCTATCCCTGTCCACAACACCCTGATCTCTATCCCTGTCCACAACACCCTGATCTCTATCCCTGTCCACAACACCCTAACAATACTGAAACAAACTTGAAGGTAACAGAGCTCACTGTTGCCTCGAGTTGCAGGTTCCACATCATCTCCTGATGTCCTGGAATACTGGCTTGTTGGCTGATTTAGTCAGACACACACACACACACACACACACACACACACACACACACACACACACACACACACACACACACACACACACACACACACACACACACACACACACACACTCATTGTGAAACACTGATGTAAAGTCCGGCCAAAAAGGAAAGGAGGGCCTCATGGAACAGCTACAGGAAGTACTCTCTGTTCTCTTCCTGTTCCTATACCGACCTCTTTGTGTGTGTGTGTGTGTGTGTGTGTGTGTGTGTGTGTGTGTGTGTGTGTGTGTGTGTGTGTGTGTGTGTGTGTGTGTGTGTGGTTTGCACATCCTTTCCAAGAACCAGGCACCTATCACAATACAGATATGAGCAGGGATGAAATATAAAATTAGTTGAATGATACTGACATACGCTGAATGATGGTTGAGAGACACATTAAGCACATTAACTGCCACACACACACACACACACACACACACACACACACACACACACACACACACACACACACACACACACACACACACACACACACACACACACACACACACACACACACACACACACAGAGAGAGACAAACACACAGAGACAAACACACACACACACACAGACAAACACACAGAGACAAACACACAGAGACAGACACACACACAAACACAGACACACACACACACACACACACACACACACACACACACACACACACACACACACACACACACACACACACACACACAGAGAGACAAACACACAGAGACAAACACACACACAAACACAGACACACACACACACACACACACACACACACACACACAGACACACAGACACACACACACACACACACACACACACACACACACACACACACACACACACACACACACACACACACACACACACACACACACACACACACACACACACACACAGAGAGACACACAAAGGCACAGAGACAAACATAGACACACACACACTCACAAACACACAGACACACACACACTCACAAACACACACAGAGACACACAGAGACACACACACACACACTTACACACACACACACACACACACACACACACACACACACACACACACACACACACACACACACACACACACACACACACACACACACACACACACACACACACACACACACACACACACACACACACACACACACACACACACACACACACACACACACACACACACACACACACACACACACACACACACACACACACACACACACACACACACAGAGAGAGGCAGTGGTAGGTGTAGACATGTAGTAGGTGTAGATAGGTAGTAGGTGTAGACAGGTAGACAGGTAGTAGGTGTAGACAGGTAGTAGGTGTAGACAGGTAGGAAGTGTAGACAGGTAGTAGGTGTAGACAGGTAGTAGGTGTAGACAGGTAGTAGGTGTAGACAGGTAGACAGGTAGTAGGTGTAGACAGGTAGTAGGTGTAGACAGGTAGGAAGTGTAGACAGGTAGTAGGTGTAGACAGGTAGTAGGTGTAGACAGGTAGACAGGTAGTAGGTGTAGACAGGTAGTAGGTGTAGACAGGTAGTAGGTGTAGACAGGTAGGAAGTGTGTAACAGTTGAGGAATGTGAAATGAAACACTTAGCCATGCTGAGTGATGTCATATCGGACACCACCAGCCTCTTATTAAGGTATGTGTGAGTGATGTCATATCAGATGATATCAGCCTCTAATCCAGACATGTGTGAGTGCTACACCACTGCTTATAACTAACTATCAGTTAACTATCTAAGACCTGGGTGTCAAACTCATCGAGCTGGACAGTCAATAAACTGTATGAATGCCGGTTCATTATAATTTCTACAGTTTCGATTTGGATTTAGTAATTTGAAAGTATATTAAGTTCGTTCCCCCCCCCCAATTTTCTTTTCTCCACAAAAAAATGAAGTTAACATACTCAAGCCACTCTTGTAACTCCTGATCTAAAATGTTCCAGATAAATGATCTCCAGATAAATGACCTCTAGATGAATGACCTCCAGATAAATGACCTCTAGATAAATGACCTCTAGATAAATGACCTCCAGATAAATGACCTCTAAATAAATGACCTCTAGATAAATAACCTCCAGATAAATGACCTCCAGATAAATGACCTCCAGATAAATGATCTCCAGATAAATGACCACTAAATGACCTCTAGATAAATGACCTCTAGATAAATGATCTCCAGATAAATGATCTCCAGATAAATTACCTCTAAATGACCTCCAGATAAATGACCTCCAGATAAATAACCTCCAGATAAATAACCTCCAGATAAATAACCTCCAGATAAATGACCACTAAAATGACCTCTAGATAAATGACCTCTAGATAAATGATCTCCAGATAAATAATATCCAGATAAATGACCACTAAAATGACCTCTAGATAAATGACCTCTAGATAAATGATCTCCAGATAAATGACCTCTAGATAAATGATCTCCAGATAAATGATCTCCAGACAAATGACCTCTAAATGACCTCCAGATAAATGACCTCCAGATAAATAACCTCTAGATAAATGATCTTCAGATAAATGACCTCTAGATAAATGACCTCTAAATGACCTCCAGATAAATGACCTCCAGATAAATGACCTCCAGATAAATGACCTCCAGATAAATGACCACTAAATGACCTCTAGATAAATGACCTCCAAATAAATGACCTCTAGATAAATGACCACTAAATGACCTCTAGATAAATTACCTCTAGATAAATGACCACTAAATGACCTCTAGATAAATGACCTCTAGATAAATGACCTCCAGATAAATGACCTCCAGATAAATGACCTCCAGATAAATGACCTCTAGATGATCTCCAGACAAATGACCACTAAATGACCTCCAGATAAATGATCTCCAGATAAATGACCTCCAGATAAATGATCTCCAGATAAATGATCTCTAAATGATCTCCAGATAATTGATCTCTAAATGATCTCCAGATAATTGACCTCTA
This sequence comes from Oncorhynchus masou masou, assembly GCF_036934945.1. NCBI lineage: Eukaryota > Metazoa > Chordata > Actinopteri > Salmoniformes > Salmonidae > Oncorhynchus > Oncorhynchus masou. The sequence goes on from NC_088223.1 coordinate 12,313,689, forward strand.
AATGATCTCCAGATAAATGATCTCTAAATGATCTCCAGATAAATGATCTCTAAATGATCTCCAGATAAATGACCTCTAAATGATCTCCAGATAAATGATCTCTAAATGATCTCCAGATAAATGATCTCTAAATGATCTCCAGATAAATGACCTCCAGATAAGGACTCCAATTATACATTTGGTTTCCTAACTTAATAGCTCAGTGGCTAGCTTGCAAGATCAAGCTTCTTGGTTAGGGTGGAGACAATTAATCAACTCCTGGATAAAGACCCCTGCTGCCTAAATTTGATTGTGAGTAAACAAAAAAAATAATATATATTTTATTTTTTACGTTTGGAAATATATAGCGCCCCTGTGGTACAGGAACCGTATGAAGGATACCACCAAACCTAGTGTGTGTGTGTGTGTGTGTGTGTGTGTGTGTGTGTACTCACTGTGGGGTTGCGGTGGTCTGGTACTCTATAGTTCTGGTTCTGCAGCAGTCTGCAGCCGTCCTTAGCCAGTCTCTGGACCAGCTCTAGTCTGGTCAGCTCCTCGCGGCCACACACACCGTCCGGCCGCACACACACACTCCCCACGTTGCCGCGGAGCGAACAACCCCCCCCCAGCTGTAAGGAGGGGGGCTGAGAGAACAGGTAGCTTAGTCCACAGCCCAACGACATCATCAGGGTCAGAGGTTAAATATAAGAGCAGGTTAACACCCCAAAATAACTCTCTCTATTTCGATCAAATCTACCCGACTCTCACTGTCTGTCAGTCAGTCTTTCTGTCTGTCTCAGGGTCTCTTCCTGTCTCTCTGTCTGTAAATCTCTCTTTCTCTCTATGTGCTCTCTTTGCTGTCCCAAACTATCTGAACTCAATCTCTCTATGTCTGTTCTTCTGAACAGGGTTGGTGCCTCCTCCCTAGCAGAGGGCTGGCTTTAGAAACACTGTGTCTGGGTGGGAGAGGGTTACCCTAACTCTAACCCTAACACACCCAGATGTCCTACTGGAACAGGACATGACATGAGAGAGAGATAGAGAAAAGAGAGAGAGAGGTGAAGAAAGAGAAATAGAGAGAGAGAAGGAGAGAGAGGGGAAGAAAGAGAGAGAGAGAGCATGTGTGTGTATAGTGAAGAACAGTGAAACAAACACCATTGTAAATACAACCCATATTTATTTCCCTTTTGTACTTTAACTATTTGCACATCATAACAACACTGTATATAGACATTTCAAATGGCTTTATTCTTTTGGAACTTTTGTTTACAGTGAATTTTGTATTGTTTGTTTCACTTTTGTTTAGAATCTATTTCACTTGCTTTGGCAATGGAATCATATGTTTCCCATACCAATAAAACCCTTAAATTGAAATTGAGACAGAGAGAGAGAGAGAGAGAGAGAGAGAGAGAGGGGAGGAAGCGGGGCAGAAACAAGGAAATTGATAGGACAAGGTAGGAGAGTAGAGGAGAGTAGATTAGAGAGTAGAGGAGAGTAGAGAGTAGAGCAGAGTAGAGAGTAGAGGAGAGAGTAGAGGAGAGTAGATTAGAGAGTAGAGGAGAGTAGAGGAGAGTAGTGTAGAGAGTAGAGGAGAGTAGAGAGTAGAGGAGAGTAGATTAGAGAGTAGAGGAGAGTAGTGTAGAGAGGAGAGGAGAGTAGTGTAGAGAGGAGAGGAGAGTAGAGAGAGGAGAGGAGAGAGTAGAGGAGAGTAGAGTAGATTAGAGAGTAGAGGAGAGTAGAGGAGAGTAGATTAGAGAGTAGAGGAGAGTAGATTCAAGAGTAGAGGAGAGTAGATTAGAGAGTAGAGGAGGAGAGTAGAGTAGATTAGAGAGTAGAGTAGAGGAGAGTAGATTAGAGATTAGAGTAGATTAGATTAGAGAGTAGAGGAGAGGAGATTAGATTAGAGAGTAGAGGAGAGTCGATTGGATTAGAGAGTAGAGGAGAGGAGATTAGAGTGTGGGAGATGAAATTATATTAGAGAGTAGAAGAGAGTATATTAGAGAGAGTAGAGAATAGAGGAGAGCAGAGGAGAGGAGAGGAGAGTAGAGTAGAGGAGAGCAGGAGAGTAGGAGAGTAGGGGAGGAGAGTAGAGAAGAGTAGGAGAGTAGAGTAGAGGAGGGTAGAGGAGAGTAGAGGAGAGAGTAGAGGAGAGTAGAGGAGAGAGCAGAAGAGAGTAGAGGAGTGTAGAGTATAGGAGAGAGTAGAGGAGAATAGAGGAGAGTAGAGGAGAGGAGAGTAGAAGAGAGTAGAAGAGAGTAGAGGAGAGTAGAGTAGAGGAGAGTAGAGGAGAGTAGAGTAGAGGAGAGTATAGGAGAGAGTAGAGGAGAGTAGAGGAGAGTAGGAGAGGAGAGTAGAGGAGAGTAGGAGAGGAGAGTAGAGGAGAGTAGAGGAGAGTAGGAGAGGAGAGTGGAGAGGAGAGGAGATGAGAGTAGGAGAGTAGAGGAGAGTAGATTAGAGAGATTGAAGAAAAAGACTGGAGGGGAAAACTTTAGGAGAGTAGATTAGGGAGAGTAGAGGAGAAACCTCCCTGTGTTATTCGGGATGAACTGATGTTGTGGGGGAAGGTTCTATCTGGGAAGGGAAGAGTGCAGTTAGAAGAGGGATAGTTAGAGGAAAGAGGGGGGTAGTTAGATGAGGGTAGTTAATGTGGGGTAGTTCGAGGAGAGTTAGGGGGGTAGTTTGAGAGTGGTTAGAGGGAGGTAGTTAGAGAGTGATTAGAGGAGGGATAGTTAGAGGGTAGTTAGAGGAGGTAGTTAGAGGGTGGTTAGAGGGGGTAGTTAAAGGGTGGTTAGAGGGGGGTAGTTAGAGGGTGGCTAGAGGGGGGTAGTTAGAGGGTAGTTAGAGGGTGGTTTGAGGGGGGTAGTTAGAGGGTGGTAGTTAGAGGAAGGGTAGGTTGTATTGGGGATGGAGAGGAGGGTAGTTAGAGGGAGGGTAGTTAGAGTGGGTAGGTTGTATTGGGGATGGAGAGGAGGGTAGTTAGAAGAAGGGTAGTTAGAGAGGGGAGGTTGTATTGGGAATGGAGAGGAGGGTAGTTAGAGGAGGTAGTTTGAGGGGGTAGGTTGTATTGGGGATGGAGAGGGGGGTAGTTAGAGAGGGTAGGTTGTATTGGGGATGGAGAGGAGGGTAGTTAGAGGAGGTAGTTAGAGAGGGTAGGTTGTATTGGGGATGGAGAGGAGGGTAGTTAGAGGAGGTAGGTAGTATTGGGGACAGAAGGGTAGAGAGAGAGAGGGTAGGTTGTATTGGGGATGGAGATGAGGGTAGTTAGAGAGGGTAGGTTGTATTGGGGATGGAGAGGAGGGTAGTTAGAGGAAGGGTAGTTACAGAGGGTAGGTTGTATTGGGGATGGAGAGGAGGGTAGTTAGAGGAGGTAGGTAGTATTGGGGATGGAGAGGAGGGTAGTTAGAGGAGGTAGTTAGAGAGGGTAGGTTGTATTGGGGATGGAGAGGAGGGTAGTTAGAGGGGGTAGGTTGTATTGGGGATGGAGAGGAGGGTAGTTAGAGGAAGGGTAGTTAGAAAGGGTAGGTTGTATTGGGGATGGAGAGGAGGGTAGTTAGATGGGTAGGTTGTATTGGGGATGGAGAGGAGAGTAGTTAGAGAGAGTAGGTTGTATTGGGGATGGAGAGGAGGGTAGTTAGAGGAAGGGTAGTTAGAAAGGGTAGGTTGTATTGGGGATGGAGAGGAGGGTAGTTAGATGGGTAGGTTGTATTGGGGACAGGAGGGTAGTTAGACAGGATAGTGATAGGAGGGTAGTTATAGAAGGGGTAGTTAGATGGGTAGGTTGTATTGGGGCCAGGAGGGTAGAGAGAGGGGGTAGTTAGAGGAGGACAGTAAGAGCAAGAGTAGTTAGAAAGGGTAGGTTGTATTGGGGATGGAGAGAAGGGTAGTTAGAGGGGGAAGTTAGAGGAGGGTAGTTAGATGGGTTGGTTGTATTGGGGACAGGAGGGTAGTTAAATGGGTAGGTTGTATTGGGGACAGGAGGATAGTTAGAGGAGGTAGATTGTATTGGGGACAGGAGGGCAGCTGGAGGGGGTAGGTTTAATTGGGGACAGGAGGGTAGTTAGAGGAGGTAGGGTGTATTGGGGACAGGAGGGTAGTTAGAGGAGGTAGGTTGTATTGGGGACAGGAGGGTAGTTAGAGGGGTAGGTTGTATTGGGGATGGAGAGGAGGGTAGTTAGAGGAAGGGTAGTTAGAAAGGGTAGGTTGTATTGGGGATGGAGAGAAGGGTAGTTAGAGGGGGAAGTTAGATGAGGGTAGTTAGAGGAGGTAGGTTGTATTGGGGACAGGAGGGTAGTTAGAGGGGTAGGTTGTATTGGGGATGTAGAGGAGGGTAGTTAGAGGAAGGGTAGTTAGAAAGGGTAGGTTGTATTGGGGATCGAGAGAAGGGTAGTTAGAGGGGGAAGTTAGAGGAGGGTAGTTAGAGGAGGTAGGTTGTATTGGGGACAGGAGGGTAGTTAGAGGGGGTAGGTTGTATTGGGGACAGGAGGGTAGTTAGAGGGGGTAGGTTGTATTGGGGACAGGAGGGTAGTTAGATGGGGTAGGTTGTATTGGGGACAGGAGGGTAGTTAGAGGGGGTAGGTTGTATTGGGGATGGAGAGGAGGGTAGTTAGACAGGGTAGGTTGTATTGGGGAGAGGAGGGCAGTTAGAGAGGGGTGATGGTGGTAGTATGATGGTATCATCAGTAGCTGGCTGGAATGTTTATTTACATTGGATTCTACACTGTTTGGATTGGGTGTGTGTGTGTGTGTGTGTGTGTGTGTGTGTGTGTGTGTGTGTGTGTGTGTGTGTGTGTTGACTGGCTGAGAGCGGGGTACTTCCTGAGAGTGAAACTATAACTACCACACACACACACACACACACACACACACACACACACACACACACACACACACACACACACACACACACACACACACACACACACACACACACACACACACACACAGAAAATGACCTTCTCACAAACACCCCTGATAACAACACACATTATCAGATCCACAACCCTAACACTAACACACAACCCTAACACTAACACTAACACACAACCCCAACACTAACCCACAACCCTAACACTAACACTAACACACAACCCCAACACTAACCCACAACCCCAACACTAACCCACAACCCTAACACTAACACTAACACACAACCCTAACACTAACACTAACCCACAACCCTAACACTAACCCACAACCCTAACACTAACACTAACCCACAACCCTAACACTAACACTAACCCACAACCCTAACACTAACCCACAACCCTAACACTAACCCACAACCCTAACACTAACCCACAACCCTAACACTAACCCACAACCCTAACACTAACACTAACCCACAACCCCAACACTAACCCACAACCCTAACACTAACACTAACCCACAACCCTAACACTAACACTAACCCACAACCCTAACACTAACACTAACCCACAACCCCAACACTAACCCACAACCCTAACACTAACCCACAACCCTAACCCACAACCCTAACACTAACACTAACCCACAACACTAACACTAACACTAACCCATAACCCTAACACTAACCCACAACCCTAACCCACAACCCTAACACTAACACTAACCCTAACACTAACCCACAACCCTAACCCACAACCCTAACACTAACACTAACCCACAACCCTAACACTAACCCACAACCCTAACCCACAACCCTAACCCACAACCCTAACACTAACCCACAACCCTAACACTAACCCACAACCCTAACACTAACCCACAACCCTAACACTAACACTAACCCACAACCCTAACACTAACCCACAACCCTAACACTAACCCACAACCCTAACACTAACACTAACCCACAACCCTAACTCTAACCCACAACCCTAACCCACAACCCTAACACTAACCCACAACCCTAAACCCTAACCTTAAACCACAACCCTAACCATAACTCTAACCCACAACCCTAACACTAACCCACAACCCTAACACTAACCCTAACACTAACCCTAACACTAACTAACAACCTTAACTCTAACCACAACCCTAACTCTAACTATAACCAACAACCCTAACCGACAACTCTAACTCTAACACAAACCCACAACCCACAACCCTAACTCTAAACCACAACCCTAACTCTAAACCACAACCCAAAATCCTAACTCTAACACTAACCCACAACCCTAACTCTAAACCACAACCATAACTCTAACCCACAACCATAACTCTAACCCACAACCCTAACTCTAACCCACAACCCTAACTTTAACCCTAACTCTAACCCACAACCCTAACTATAACCCACAACCCTAACTCTAACCCACAACCCCAACTCTAACCACAACCCTAACTCTGACTCTAACCCACAACCCTAACTCTAACTAACCCACAATCCTAACTCTAACTCACAATCCTAATAAACCACAACCCTAACTCTAACCCAGGACCCAAACTATAAACCACAACCATAAGTCTAACCTACAACCCTAACTCTAACCTACAACCCTAACTCTAACCTACAACCCTAACTCTAACCCACAACCCTATCTCTAACCCACAAACCTAACTTTAACTAACCCACAACCCTACCTCTAACCCACAACCCTAACTTTAACTAACCCACAACCCTATCTCTAAACAACAACCCTAACTCTAACCCACAACTCCAACTCTAACCCACAACTCCAACTCTAACCCACAACCCTATCTCTAACCCACAACCCTAATTCTAACCCACAACCCTATCTCTAACCCACAACCCTATCTCTAACCCACAACCCTAACTCTAACCCACAACCCCAACTCTAATCCCCCACTCTAACCCAGGACCCTAACTCGAATCCCTCACTCTAACCCACAACCCTAACTCTAACCCCTCACTCTAACCCACAACCCTAACTCTAACCCCTCACTCTTACCCACAACCCTAACTCTAACCCCTCACTCTAACCCACAACCCTAACTCGAATCCCTCACTCTAACCCACAACCCTAACTCTAATCCCTCACTCTTACCCACAACCCTAACTATAACCCCTCACTCTAACCCACAACCCTAACTCTAACCCCTCACTCTAACCCCTCACTCTAACCCAGGACCCTAACTCTAACCCCTCACTCTAACCCAGGACCCTAACTCTAACCCCTCACTCTAACCCAGGACCCTAAATCCCCTGTCTCCAATCTTCTACTTCCTTGCTAAAACACAGAGAACAGCCAAGTACACACTCGCAGACACTCATATGCATGAGTGCACACACACACACTCCCTGCTCTTCTCCCCTGTTGTACTCCCTCTTCCTCTCCCTGTTGTACTCCCTCTTCCTCTCCCTGCTCTTCTCCCTCTTCCTCTCCCTGCTCTTCTCCCATGTTCAACTCCCTCTTCCCTGTTCTACTCTCTCTTCCTCTCCCTGCTCTTCTCCCCTGTTGTACTCCCTCTTCCTCTCCCTGCTCTTCTCCCCTGTTCTACTCCCTCTTCCTCTCCCTACTCTACTCCCTCTTCCTCTCCCTGCTCTTCTCCCCTGTTGTACTCCCTCTTCCTCTCCCTGTTGTACTCCCTCTTCCTCTCCCTGCTCTTCTCCCTCTTCCTCTCCCTGCTCTTCTCCCCTGTTCAACTCCCTCTTCCCTGTTCTACTCTCTCTTCCTCTCCCTGCTCTTCTCCCCTGTTCTACTCCCTCTTCCTCGCCCTGCTCTTCTCCCCTGTCCTACTCCCTCCTCTTCTCCCTGCTCTTCTCCCCTGTTCTACTCCCTCTTCCTCTCCCTGCTCTTCTCCCCTGTTCTACTTCCTCTTCCTCTCCCTGTTGTACTCCCTCTTCCTCTCCCTGCTCTTCTCCCCTGTTCTACTCCCTCCTCTTCTCCCTGCTCTTCTCCCCTGTTCTACTCCCTCCTCCTCTCCCTGCTCTTCTCCCCTGTTCTACTCCCTCTTCCTTGCCCTGCTCTTCTCCCCTGTTGTACTCCCTCTTCCCTGTTCTACACTCTCTTCCTCGCCCTGCTCTTCTCCCCTGTTCTACTCCCCCTTCCTTGCCCTGCTCTTCTCCCCTGTTGTACTCCCTCTTCCCTGTTCTACACTCTCTTCCTCGCCCTGCTCTTCTCCCCTGTTCTACACTCTCTTCCTTGCCCTGCTCTTCTCCCCTGTTCTACTCCCTCCTCTTCTCCCTGCTCTTCTCCCCTGTTCTACTCTCTCTTCCTCTCCCTACTCTTCGCCCCTGTTCTACTCCCTCTTCCTCTCCCTGCTCTACTCCCCTGTTCCTCTCCCTCTTCCTCTCCCTGTTCTACTCCCTCTTCCTCTCCCTGTTCCTCTCCCTCTTCCTCTCCCTGTTCTACTCCCTCTTCCTCTCCCTGCTCTACTCTTTCTTCCTCTCCCTGCTCTTCTCCCCTGTTCTACTCCCTCTTCCTCTCCCTGCTCTTCTCCCCTGTTCTACTCCCTCTTCCTCTCTCTGCTCTTCTCCCCTGTTCTACTCCCTCTTCCTCTCCCTGCTCTTCTCCCCTGTTCTACTCCCTCTTCCTCTCTCTGCTCTACTCTCTCTTCCTCTCCCTGCTCTTCTCCCCTGTTCTACTCCCTCTTCCTCTCCCTGCTCTTCTCCCCTGTTCTACTCCCTCTTCCTCTCCCTGCTCTACTCCCCTGTTCTACTCCCTCTTCCTCTCCCTGCTCTTCTCCCCTGTTCTACTCCCTCTTCCTCTCCCTGCTCTTCTCCCCTGTTCTACTTCCTCTTCCTCTCCCTGCTCTACTCCCCTGTTCTACTCCCTCTTCCTCTCCCTGCTCTTCTCCCCTGTTCTACTTCCTCTTCCTCTCCTTACTCTTCTCCCCTGTTCTACCTCCTCTTCCTCTCCCTGCTCTACTCCCCTGTTCTACTCCCTCTTCCTCTCCCTGCTCTTCTCCCCTGTTCTACTCCCTCTTCCTCTCCCTGCTCTTCTCCCCTGTTCTACTCCCTCTTCCTCTCCCTGCTCTACTCCCCTGTTCTACTCCCTCTTCCTCTCCCTGCTCTTCTCCCCTGTTCTACTCCCTCTTCCTCTCCCTGCTCTTCTCCCCTGTTCTACTCCCTCTTCCTCTCCCTGCTCTTCTCCCCTGTTCTACTCCCTCTTCCTCTCCCTGCTCTTCTCCCCTGTTATACTCCCTCTTCCTCTCTCTGCTCTTCTCCCTGTTCTACTCCCTCTTCCTCTCCCTGCTCTTCTCCCCTGTTCTACTCCCTCTTCCTCTCTCTGCTCTACTCTCTCTTCCTCTCCCTGCTCTTCTCCCCTGTTCTACTCCCTCTTCCTCTCCCTGCTCTTCTCCCCTGTTCTACTCCCTCTTCCTCTCCCTGCTCTACTCCCCTGTTCTACTCCCTCTTCCTCTCCCTGCTCTTCTCCCCTGTTCTACTTCCTCTTCCTCTCCCTGCTCTACTCCCCTGTTCTACTTCCTCTTCCTCTCCCTGCTCTACTCTTTCTTCCTCTCCCTGCTCTTCTCCCCTGTTCTACTCCCTCTTCCTCTCCCTGCTCTTCTCCCCTGTTCTACTCCCTCTTCCTCTCTCTGCTCTTCTCCCCTGTTCTACTCCCTCTTCCTCTCCCTGCTCTTCTCCCCTGTTCTACTCCCTCTTCCTCTCCCTGCTCTACTCCCCTGTTCTACTCCCTCTTCCTCTCTCTGCTCTTCTCCCCTGTTCTACTCCCTCTTCCTCTCCCTGCTCTACTCCCCTGTTCTACTCCCTCTTCCTCTCCCTGCTCTTCTCCCCTGTTCTACTCCCTCTTCCTCTCTCTGCTCTTCTCCCTGTTCTACTCCCTCTTCCTCTCCCTGCTCTTCTCCCCTGTTCTACTCCCTCTTCCTCTCCCTGCTCTACTCCCCTGTTCTACTCCCTCTTCCTCTCCCTGCTCTTCTCCCTGTTCTACTCCCTCTTCCTCTCCCTGCTCTTCTCCCCTGTTCTACTCCCTCTTCCTCTCCCTGCTCTTCTCCCCTGTTCTACTTCCTCTTCCTCTCCCTGCTCTTCTCCCCTGTTCTACTCCCTCTTCCTCTCCCTGCTCTACTCTTTCTTCCTCTCCCTGCTCTTCTCCCCTGTTCTACTCCCTCTTCCTCTCCCTGCTCTACTCCCCTGTTCTACTCCCTCTTCCTCTCCCTGCTCTTCTCCCCTGTTCTACTCCCTCTTCCTCTCCCTGTTCTACTCCCTCTTCCTCTCCCTGCTCTACTCCCCTGTTCTACTCCCTCTTCCTCTCCCTGCTCTTCTCCCCTGTTCTACTCCCTCCTCTTCTCCCTGCTCTTCTCCCCTGTTCTACTCCCTCTTCCTCTCCCTGCTCTTCTCCCCTGTTCTACTCTCTCTGCCTCTCCCTGCTCTTCTCCCCTGTTGTACTCTCTCTTCCTCTCCCTGCTCTTCTCCCCTGTTCTACTCTCTCTGCCTCTCCTCTCCTGCATTAGTGTATGTATGTGTGTGAGTGTCCTACCGTGGTGTTCTCGTCGCTGGGTGTGTGTGTCTCCCGGGGGATGGCGTCTGGTGACTCTGGGCCACCCTGCTCTGCCACTACAACCATGTTAGATTGACAGCTGTCAGAACTAAGCCACAACTAAAACAAATATTTTATTTGCTGAAACTGAAAGAAATCTTACAGTGGCACAAACACACAATACAGTAACACACTCACTGGCTTTGCGAGCCTTGCGGGCGAGAGCAACAGCCAACTCATTCTGCACCTGCAGGGACAGAGCATACACAATCAGTATGGCAGCTCATTTCAGACAGACAGACACACACGCACACACACACACACACACACACACACACACACACACACACACACACACACACACACACACACACACACACACACACACACACACACACACACACACACACACCACACACACACACACACACACACACAACTAACCGTGGAGGTGAGCCTATCTAATGCTTTCATCTGGAGAAAGCTGTCCCCACAGACATCTCTGTTTCCCTCTGAGTCCTCCTCAGACCTATAACACAAACACACACCATTAGTTTTTCCAGTCTTCTCTTCATGTCTCTACTGTCTCAACGGTTCTCTACAGTCTCTATAGTCTCTACTGGTCTCTGCTGGTCTCTGCTGGTCTCTGCTGTCTCAATGGTTCTCTACAGTCTCTGCTGGTCTCTACTGTCTCAAATGGTCTCTGCTGGTCTCTACTGGTCTCGAATGCTCTCTACTGGCCTCTCCTGGTCTCTACTGGTCTCTACTGGTCTCTACTGTCTTAACGTTCTCTGCTGGTCTCTACTGTCTCAACTGGTCTCTACTGTCTCAACTGGTCTCTACTGTCTTAACGGTCTCTGCTGGTCTCCTACTGGTCTCTACTGGTCTAATGCTCTCTACTGGCCTCTACTGTCTCAACTGGTCTCTACTGTCTCAACTGGTCTCAACTGTCTTAACGGTCTCTGCTGGTCTCCTACTGGTCTCTACTGCTCTTTACTGCTCTTTACTGGCCTCCACTGGTCTCTACTGGCCTCTACTGGTCTTTACTGCTCTCTACTGCTCTCTACTGGTCTCTACTGCTCTCTACTGGTCTCTACTGGTCTCTACTGCTCTCTACTGCTCTCTACTGGTCTTTACTGGTCACTCTACTGGATATCTCTACTGCTCTCTACTGGTCTCTACTGGTCTCTACTGGTCTTTACTGGTCTCTACTGGATATCTCTACTGGTCTCTACTGGTCTCTACTGGATATCTCTACTGCTCTCTACTGGTCTCTACTGGTCTCTACTGGTCTCTACTGGTCTCTACTGGATATCTCTACTGGTCTCTACTGGTCTCTACTGGATATCTCTACTGCTCTTTACTGGTCTCTACTGGGCTCTACTGGTCTTTACTGGTCTCTACTGGATATCTCTACTGGTCTCTACTGGTCTTTACTGGTCTCTACTGGATATCTCTACTGGTCTCTACTGGTCTCTACTGGATATCTCTACTGCTCTCTACTGGTCTCTACTGGTCTCTACTGGTCTTTACTGGTCTCTACTGGATATCTCTACTGGTCTCTACTGGATATCTCTACTGCTCTCTACTGGTCTCTACTGGTCTCTACTGGTCTCTACTGGTCTTTACTGGTCTCTACTGGATATCTCTACTGGTCTCTACTGGTCTCTACTGGATATCTCTACTGCTCTCTACTGGTCTCTACTGGTCTCTACTGGTCTTTACTGGTCTCTACTGGATATCTCTACTGGTCTCTACTGGTCTCTACTGGATATCTCTACTGCTCTCTACTGGTCTCTACTGGTCTCTACTGGTCTCTACTGGATATCTCTACTGGTCTCTACTGCTCTCTACTGCTCTCTACTGGTCTCTACTGGTCTCTACTGGATATCTCTACTGCTCTCTACTGCTCTCTACTGGTCTCTACTGGTCTCTACTGGTCTCTACTGTTCTCTACTGGTCTCTACTGGTCTCTACTGGTCTTTACTGGTCTCTACTGGATATCTCTACTGGTCTCTACTGGTCTCTACTGGATATCTCTACTGCTCTCTACTGGTCTCTACTGGTCTTTACTGGTCTCTACTGGATATCTCTACTGGTCTCTACTGGTCTCTACTGGATATCTCTACTGCTCTCTACTGGTCTCTACTGGTCTCTACTGGTCTCTACTGGATATCTCTACTGGTCTCTACTGCTCTCTACTGCTCTCTACTGGTCTCTACTGGTCTCTACTGGATATCTCTACTGCTTTCTACTGCTCTCTACTGCTCTCTACTGGTCTCTACTGGATATCTCTACTGCTCTCTACTGCTCTCTACTGCTCTCTACTGGTCTCTACTGGTCTCTACTGGTCTTTACTGGTCTCTACTGGATATCTCTACTGGTCTCTACTGGTCTCTACTGGATATCTCTACTGCTCTCTACTGGTCTCTACTGGTCTCTACTGGATATCTCTACTGGTCTCTACTGCTCTCTACTGCTCTCTACTGGTCTCTACTGGTCTCTACTGGATATCTCTACTGCTCTCTACTGCTCTCTACTGCTCTCTACTGGTCTCTACTGGATATCTCTACTGCTCTCTACTGCTCTCTACTGCTCTCTACTGGTCTCTACTGGTCTCTACTGGATATCTCTACTGCTCTCTACTGCTCTCTACTGGTCTCTACTGGATATCTCTACTGCTCTCTACTGGATATCTCTACTGCTCTCTACTGGATATCTCTACTGCTCTCTACTGCTCTCTACTGGTCTCTACTGGATATCTCTACTGGTCACTCTACTGGTCGTTACTGGTCTCTACTGCTCTCTACTGCTCTCTACTGGTCTCTACTGGATATCTCTACTGCTCTCTACTGCTCTCTACTGGTCTCTACTGGATATCTCTACTGCTCTCTACTGGATATCTCTACTGCTCTCTACTGCTCTCTACTGGTCTTTACTGGTCGTTACTGGTCTCTACTGGATATCTCTACTGCTCTCTACTGGTCTCTACTGGTCGTTACTGGTCTCTACTGGATATCTCTACTGGTCTCTACTGGATATCTCTACTGCTCTCTACTGGTCTCTACTGGTCTCTACTGGATATCTCTACTGCTCTCTACTGCTCTCTACTGCTCTCTACTGGTCTCTACTGGATATCTCTACTGCTCTCTACTGCTCTCTACTGCTCTCTACTGGTCTCTACTGGATATCTCTACTGCTCTCTACTGCTCTCTACTGGTCTCTACTGGTCTCTACTCGTCTCTACTGGATATCTCTACTGCTCTCTACTGGTCTCTACTGCTCTCTACTGCTCTCTACTGGTCTCTACTGGTCTCTACTGGTCTCTACTGGATATCTCTACTGCTCTCTACTGGTCTCTACTGGTCTCTACTGGATATCTCTACTGCTCTCTACTGCTCTCTACTGCTCTCTACTGGTCTCTACTGGATATCTCTACTGGTCTCTACTGGTCTCTACTGGTCTCTACTGGTCTCTACTGGTCTCTACTGGATATCTCTACTGCTCTCTACTGCTCTCTACTGGTCTCTACTGGTCTCTACTGGTCTCTACTGGATATCTCTACTGCTCTCTACTGGTCTCTACTGGTCTCTACTGGATATCTCTACTGCTCTCTACTGCTCTCTACTGCTCTCTACTGGTCTCTACTGGATATCTCTACTGCTCTCTACTGGTCTCTACTGGTCTCTACTGGATATCTCTACTGCTCTCTACTGCTCTCTACTGGTCTCTACTGGATATCTCTACTGGTCTCTACTGGTCTCTACTGGTCTCTACTGGATATCTCTACTGGTCTCTACTGGATATCTCTACTGGTCTCTACTGGATATCTCTACTGCTCTCTACTGCTCTCTACTGGTCTCTACTGGTCTCTACTGGTCTCTACTGGTCTCTACTGGTCTCTACTGGTCTCTACTGGATATCTCTACTGCTCTCTACTGGTCTCTCTACTGGTCTCTACTGGTCTCTACTGGTCTCTACTGGTCTCTACTGGTCTCTACTGGATATCTCTACTGGTCTCTACTGGTCTCTACTGGATATCTCTACTGCTCTCTACTGCTCTCTACTGGTCTCTACTGGATATCTCTACTGCTCTCTACTGCTCTCTACTGGTCTCTACTGGATATCTCTACTGCTCTCTACTGCTCTCTACTGGTCTCTACTGGATATCTCTACTGCTCTCTACTGGTCTCTACTGGTCTCTACTGCTCTCTACTGGTCTCTACTGCTCTCTACTGGTCTCTACTGGTCTCTACTGGATATCTCTACTGCTCTCTACTGGTCTCTACTGGTCTCTACTGGTCTCTACTGGATATCTCTACTGGTCTCTACTGGTCTCTACTGGATATCTCTACTGCTCTCTACTGTTTGTCTTTTTGCCTTCCTAAAACAGGAAACAGCACCGAGTTCTCCCTCTTCTGTCTTTCCTCCTCTTTCTCTCTCTCTGTGTGTGTGTGTGTGTGTGTGTGTGTGTGTGTGTGTGTGTGTGTGTGTGTGTGTGTGTGTGTGTGTGTGTGTGTGTGTGACATGTCTGTGTGTGTGTATAAACAGCACAGTGTTTTAGGGTAAACTAATCTCAGTGCCCTCAGACCTCTGATGTAATGTGTTTTTTCTCTCTCTAACACACACACACACACACACACACACACACACACACACACACACACACACACACACACACACACACACACACACACACACACACACACACACACACACACACACACACCCAGGCTAATTTGTATATCATTTGAATTTTATCTGTGGCTTCAGTGCAATGGTTGCAGAGGAGGAAGTGTGTATGTGTGTATCTGTGTGTGTGAGAGTGATCTGATAAACCATGATGGATGCAGTAGCAGGACAGGTAGTGATAGCATCACACTCTCTCTCTCTTTTCCTCCCTCCATCCCTCCCTCCCACAATTTCTACTTCCTGACTACACAGAAGAGGACAAGGCTAGTGGAGGAGAGAAGGGGGGGGAGAGGAGAGGAAGAAAAAGTGAGGAGAGGAGAGGAAGGGGAGGACAGGGGAGGAGGAGAGGAAGGGGGAGGGGAGGAGAGGAAGGGGGAGGAGAGGAGAGGAAGGTGGAGGAGAGGAAGGGGGAGTAGAGGAGAGGAAGGTGGAGGAGAGGAAGGGGGAGGACAGGGGAGGAGGAGAGGAAGGTGGAGGAGAGGAGAGGAAGGTGGAGGAGAGGAGAGGAAGGGGGGATGGGGGAGGAGAGGAGAGGAAGGTGGAGGAGAGGAAGGGGGAGGACAGGGGAGGAGGAGAGGAAGGTGGAGGAGAGGAGAGGAAGGGGAAGGAGAGGAAGGGGGAGGAGAGGAAGGGGAGGGGGATTACAGGGGAGGAGGAGAGGAAGGTGGAGGAGAGGAGAGGAAGGGGGAGGGGAGGAGGAGAAGGGGGGCCTGGGGATCTATCTCTCCTCCTCTGTCTTTGTCCCTTCCTCTTCTCTCTCGTCAGAAGTGATCAACTCTCTATCTTTCTCTCTGTCCCCTCTTTCTCCCGTTCTCTCTCTTCTCCCCCTCTTTTCTTACTCTTTCTCCTCCCCCTCTCTCTCTCTCCTCTCCCCCATTCTGTCCTCTCTCCTCTCTCTAAGTGACAGATTGAGTTCAGTAGCAGGCTCAGTTGGAATGCCACACAGACCAGTTAGAATTCTATCGGAGGGAACAGGAATTCTGCGTGACACTCAGAACACTGGTGTGCTCCCTCAACACGCTCCCAGCTCCCGCTATGAGAGTCTATTAGACAGTGTGTTTGTGTTTGTGTGTGTGTGTTTGTGTGTTTGTGAGTGTGTGTCAATGCCAAACTAAGGGATTAACAGTATGTGGAGAGATTAGAGATGAATCTTGTCAGTTGGAACACGGATTCAGTTGAAACACGGATGTTCGTGTGTGTGTGTCTGTGTTCATGTGTGATGGTCATGTAAGACCCAGGCAACACTGGGTCACGTTCATACACACATTCACACACAAACACACACACAATTACCCAGTTCTGAACTGGACGTATGGGACAAGCTGTAGGAGGAGCCTAACAGCCTCTGGCCACGCCTCCTTCTCCAGGCCGCAGAACTCGCAGGCTGCAGACTCACACTCCTCAAAGCTGAACTGGTAGTAGGAGTTAGAGTCCCCAAACACCACGCGCTGGTCCACTGAAACACACACACACATAGATAGATATACTGGTCCACTGAAACACACACACACATAGATAGATATACTGGTCCACTGAAACACACACACACACAGATAGATATACTGGTCCACTGAAACACACACACACACATATACATATATAGATATACTGGTCCACTGAAACACACACACACAGGTAGACTGGTCCACTGAAACACACACACACAGGTAGACTGGTCCACTGAAACACACACACACACACACACACACACACACACACACACACACACACACACACACACACACACACACACACACACACACACACACACACACACACACACACACACACACACACACACACACACACACACACACACAGAGATAGACTGGTCCACTGAAACACACACACACACACTCTGACGACATTGCAAGGTAAAACAGAAGGCGAACATTACATATATTACTTACTGTATAAGAATGTGTGTGTGTGTGTGTGTGTGTGTGTCAGGGGAGAACGACTGCCCCCTATGATTGAAGCCACAGCAGTTCAAGGCCAACCGAGGTACTGCAGGCAATGTTAACAGAAAACAGGATAGGATAGGATCCCCCATTATAGTGAATAGAAAAATAGCAATCTGATCTTAAACCCATAACCATGTGTGAGGTGTATACTTTAGTTTCAAAGTAGATTTGTTTAAGTCCACCACACTCTGTGTGACCCTGATTTAGACCACTGCAGTAAAAGGTTAAACAATTTAATTTGGCTTCAATACGCTATTGAGTCTTAGTAATGAATGGTGTCACGTGATCGATGGCTTTGTCCATTCATATATACAGTCACTGGCATAGCTAACCCCTTCCCCCCAACCCCCAGAGGTGGAGCCCCCCCAGATAGCAGATGAACAAGCCATAAGCCCTTAATTATACTTTTTTTTAAGTACAGGAAATTAGCTTAAAATCTGCACAATTTTCACTCAGCGCATTGCAAAATGTGTAGAATAGCAGAGAATTAGCTCAGGATTCTTTAAGGTCGGGAAATCCTTGTATGGCAGGGAAAACGTCTTATTTTTTTATAGCTGAACATGTTGATTTTGTTGCCTTATTTGAGCTTATTTGAATTTACATTTAGGGTAAATTTATCAGGAATTTTCTAAAACACAGTATTATTCATTTCAATGTTCAATGTTGGCTATGCCTGGAAATGTCCAAAGGATCCACAATTCAAACTCTGCAACAACATAAAAAATCCCATTAGTTTCCTGAACAACAACATGTTGCTTTCCATGCTGTGATAGCTGACACCTTGGTCGATCAAAATATACATTTAAAAAAACGTGTTAATATTAAACAAATATTTGTGGGGAAAAAAAGTTGAGATTGTCTCATCTTTCAAGAATCCCTGAGCTCTAAAAACAGCAACATTTTCTCTCAGCCTTATGGCAAAGTGTGTAAAATAGCATGAGATTAAGCTACAAAACTGCAAATGTTTCTGGTCTGCCCCAGGCCAAAAATATATCATTCCCATCCCTGCAAGAAACCACCCTACGTCACCGTGGTGTACTCACCAGACAGCAGGATACCCAGCTCCAGTAAGACCTGCCAGACATGCACGGCCATGCTCCGACAGCGCACGTACACACACTGCTCACACAGCCACTGAACCAGGTCTACACCCACGTAGCTACGCCTGGAAACACACAGCATCAATACACACACACATGAACACACACATCGATGTGTCCTTAGATGGCAATTAGTGTCCAGCAGGGCACTCTGTTGGAATGGATCACTCAGCAATGGATGCAGTATGTCACCATGGCAACTTCAGGTTAAAATAAAGTTCTATATTTTTCACATAACCGTGCCAATCCGAACCGTACTGTGCTGGCTATAAGATTTTCCTTTCAGAATTGTCAGCATGGTTCCAGGCTTCCAGCAACTGTGAAGTGAACTCAAGCACTCGAGTATAGAGCGTTGCCATGGTGACACCCAGAACCTGCACTAGGCTACAACGGCGGGCAGATATTTTCAGTTTTAGAACTAGACATAATTCAACGGCAACAACAACACACACACACACACACTCATAGAGGGGATTGGATTAAGCTGGCCCGGGTTGAACCGGCTCACGTGACCGGGCGAAGCCAGTGAGGGAAGAGTGCCTTTCTCAGATGGAAAGTCATCTGCGTCGCTCTGTCATGTTGTCAACAAGGCAACATGGCGCATCGTTTAGAAATATACAACATGTGTTTTCTATAAAATACATCTTCGATATTCATTGGAAATGCAGATGAAGCATTTTTATCAAAAGCAATCACTTTTGCATGTGAACACACAGAATCCTACTCATTACTCCACGTGCTTAGTCCACGTGCTTAGTCCACGTGCTTAGTCTATGTGCTTAGTCTATGTGCTTAGTCTATGTGCTTAGTCTATGAGCTTAGTCTATGTGCTTAGTCTATGTGCTTAGTCTATGTGCTTAGTCCACGTGCTTAGTCCACGTGCTTAGTCTATGTGCTTGGTATATGTGCTTAGTCTATGTGCTTAGTCTATGTGCTTAGTCTATGTGCTTAGTCCACGTGCTTAGTCCACGTGCTTAGTATATGTGTTTAGTCCATGTGCTTAGTCCATGTGCTTAGTCCACGTGCTTAGTCCACGTGCTTAGTCTATGTCCTTAGTCCACGTGCTTAGTCCACGTGCTTAGTCCACGTGCTTAGTCTATGTGCTTAGTCCATGTGCTTAGTCCACGTGCTTAGTCTACGTGCTTAGTCTATGTGCTTACTCCACGTGCTTAGTCCACGTGCTTAGTCCACGTGCTTAGTCCACGTGCTTAGTCTACGTGCTTAGTCTACGTGCTTAGTCTACTTGCTTAGTCTACGTGCTTAGTCTACTTGCTTAGTCTATTTGCTTAGTCTATTTGCTTAGTCTATGTGCTTAGTCTATTTGCTTAGTCTATTTGCTTAGTCTATTTGCTTAGTCTATGTGCTTAGTCTATTTGCTTAGTCTATGTGCTTAGTCTATTTGCTTAGTCTATGTGCTCAGTCTATTTGCTTAGTCTATGTGCTTAGTCTATGTGCTTAGTCTATGTGCTTAGTCTATTTGCTTAGTCTATGTGCTTAGTCTATTTGCTTAGTCTATGTGCTTAGTCTATGTGCTTAGTCTATGCCACTTTTGTTTTGAGCCGACCTAGCAGTCGGCCCGAACGGGGCACCCGGCTCTCGTCTGGGAGGCACACCGGTTCCAAAACTAATGCAATTCACTTCTCACCCGGTGCAAAATCCGCCAGCTTTAATCAAACCTCCTTATAAACTCTCTCTCTCTCGCTCTCTCTCAGATTTACACACAAAGTTAACAAAAACACACAAGAGTTACCTTATGATCCTGGCGAGGTGAATCTTGTCTTTCGCAGGGTAGGGCCCATTAGACAGGAAAGCATTTCTCACCGCACGCCCTGCACAAGGGAAACTCTGGGAGCAGGACTGACACAAACACCAGTCAAATAAGATATAAACTCAGCAAAAAACAGAAAAGTCCCTTTTTCAGGACCCTGTATCTCAAAGATAGTTTGAAAAATCCAAATAACTTACAGACGATCGGCAATTAAGGTCACAGTTATGAAAACTTAGGACACTAAAGAGGCCTTTCTACTGACTCTGAAAAACACCAAAAGAAAGAGGCCCAGGGTCCCTATTCATCTGCGTGAACATGCCTTAGGCATGCTGCAAGGAGGCATGAGGACTGCAAATGTGGCCAGGGCAATAAATTGCAATGTCCATACTGTGAGACGCCTAAGACAGGGAGACAGGACGGACAGCTGGTCATCCTCGCAGTGGCAGACCATGTGTAACAACACCTGCACAGGAATGGTACATCCGAACATTACACCCGCTGGACAGGTATAGGATGGCAACAACAACTGCCCGAGTTACACCAGGAATGCACAATCCCTCCATCAGTGCTCAGTCTGAGAGAGGCTGGACTGAGGGCTTGTAGGCCTGTTGTAAGGCAGGCCCTCACCGGCAACAACGTCGCCTATGGGCACAAACCCACTGTCGCTGGACCAGACAGGACTGGCAAAAAGTGCTCTTCACTGACGAGTCACGGTTTTGTCTCACCAGGGGTGATGGGTTGGATTCGAGTTTATCATCGAAGGAATGAGCGTTACACCGAGGCCTGTACTCTGGAGCGGGATCAATTTGGAGGTGGAGGGTCCGTCATGGTCTGGGGCGGTGTGTCACAGCATCATCGGACTGAGCTTGGTGTCATTGCTGGCAATCTCAATGATGTGCATTACAGGGAAGACATCCTCATCCCTCATGTGGTACCCTTCCTGCAGGCTCATCCTGACATGACCCTCCAGCATGACAATGCCACCAGCCATACTGCTCGATCTGTGCGTGATTTCCTGCAAGACAGGAATGTCAGTGTTCTGCCATGGCTAGCGAACTGTTGCCACAAAGTTGGAAGCACAGAATCGTCTGGAATGTTATTGTATGCTATAGTGTTCTCCTGTCGGGCAGGTAGAGGGGTTTGTCATCCGCCAAACACAGATTTTTCCTTCTGACTGCCAGATGGTGAAGCGTAATTAATAACTCCAGAGAACGCGTTTCCACTGCTCCAGAGTCCAATGGCGGCCAGCTTTACACCACTCCAGTTGACGCTTGGCATTGCGCATGGTGATCTTAGGCTCGTGTGCGGCTGCTCGGCCATGGAAACCCATCTCATGAAGCTCCCGACAAATAGTTCTTGTTCTGACGTTGCTTCCTGAGACAGTTTGGAACTCAGTAGTGAGTGTTGTAACCAAGGACAGATGATTTTTACGGGCTATGCGGGTCAGCACTCGATAGTCCCGTTCTGTAAGCTTGTGTGGCCTACCATTTTTGCGGTTGAGTCGTTGTTGCTCCTAGACGTTTCCATTTCACAAAAATAGCCCTTACAGTTGACCAGGGCAGCTCTAGCAGGGAAGTAATTTGACAAACTGACTTGTTGGAAAGGTGGCATCTTATGACAGTGCCATGTTGAAAGTCACTGAGCTCTTCAGTTAGGCAATTCTACTGCCAATGTGTGTCTATGGAGATTGCATGGCTGTGTGCTCGATTTGATAAACCTGTCAGCAACGGGTGTGGCTGAAGTAACCGAATCACTCATTTGAAGGGATGTCCACACACTTGCAGTACATATAGTGGGGCAAAAAAGTATTTAGTCAGCCACCAATTGTGCAAGTTCTACCACTTAAAAAGATGAGAGAGGCCTGTAATTTTCATCATAGGTACACTTCAACTATGACAGACAAAATGAGAGAAAAAATCCAGAAAATCACATTGTAGGAAAATAAGTATTTGGTCAATAACAAAAGTTTATCTCAATACTTTGTTATATACCCTTTGCTGGCGATGACAGAGATCAAACGTATTCTGTAAGTCTTCACAAGGTTTTCACACACTGTTGCTGATATTTTGGCCCATTCCTCCATGCAGATCTCCTCTAGAGCAGTGATGTTTTGGGGCTGTTGCTGGGCAACACAGACTTTCAACTCCCTCCAAAGATTTTCTATGGGGTTGAGATCTGGAGACTGGCTAGGCCACTCCAGGACCTTGAAATGCCTCTTACGAAGCCACTCCTTCGTTGCCCGGGCGGTGTGTTTGGGATCATTGTCATGCTGAAAGACCCAGCCACGTTTCATCTTCAATGCCCTTGCTGATGGAAGGAGGTTTTCACTCAAAATCTCACAATACATGGCCCCATTCATTCTTTCCTTTATACAGAGCAGTCGTCCTGGTCCCTTTGCAGAAAAACAGCCACAAAGGATGATGTTTCCACCCCCATGCTTCACAGTAGGTATGGTGTTCTTTGGATGCAACTCAGCATTCTTCGTCCTCCAAATACGACGAGTTGAGTTTTTACCAAAAAGTTTTATTTTGGTTTCATCTGACCATATGACATTCTCCCAATCTTCTTCTGGATCATCCAAATGCTCTCTAGCAAACTTCAGACGGGCCTGGACATGTACTGGCTTAAGCAGGGGGACATGTCTGGCACTGCAGGATTTGAGTCCCTGGCGGCGTAGTGTGTTACTGATGGTAGGCTTTGATATTTTGGTCCCAACTCTCTGCAGGTCATTCACTAGGTCCCCCCGTGTGGTTCTGGGATTTTTGCGATCATTTTGACCCCACAGGGTGAGATCTTGCGTGGAGCCCCAGATCAAGGGAGATTATCAGTGGTCTTGTATGTCTTCCATTTCCTAATAATTGCTCCTACAGTTGATTTCTTCAAACCAATCTGTTTATCTATTGCAGATTCAGTCTTCCCAGCCTGGTGCAGCTCTACAATTTTGTTTCTGGTGTCCTTTGACAGCTCTTTGGTCTTGGCCATAGTGGAGTTTGGAGTGTGACTGTTGTGGGCAGGTGTCGTTTATACTGATAACAAGTTCAAACAGGTGCCATTAATACAGGTAACGAGTGGAGGACAGAGGAGCCTCTTAAAGAAGAAGTTACAGGTCTGTGAGAGCCAGAAATCTTGCTTGTTTGTAGGTGACCAAATACTTATTTTCCACCTTAATTTGCAAATAAATTCATTAGAAATCCTACAATGTGATTTTCTGGATTTTTTTTCTCATTGTCTGTCATAGTTGAAGTGTACCTATGATGAAAATTACAGGCCTCTCTCATCTTTTTAAGTGGGAGAACTTGCACAATTGGTGGCTGACTAAATACCTTTTTGCCCCACTGTATATACAGTTGAAGTCAGAGGTTTACATACACTTAGGTGGAGTCATTAAAACTCGTTTTTCAACCACTCCACAAATTTCTTGTTAACAAACTATAGTTGTGGCAAGTCGGTTAGGACATCTACTTTGTGCATGACACAAGTCATTTTTCCAACGATTATTTCACTTATAATTCACTGTATCACAATGCCAGTGGGTCAGAAGTTAACATACACTAAGTTAAGTGTGCCTTGAAACAGCTTGGAAAATTCCCGAAAATTATGTCATGGCTTTAGAAGCTTCTGATTGGCTACTTGACATCATTTGAGTCAATTGGAGGTGTACCTGTGGATGTATTTCAAGGCCTAGCTTCAAACTCAGTGCCTCTTTGCTTGACATCATGGGAAAATCAAAAGAAATCAGCCAAGATCTCAGAAAGTCTGGTTCATCCTTGGGAGTAATTTCCAAACGACTGAAGGTACCACCTGAGGGTATCACGTTCATCTGTACAAACAATAGTATGCAAGTATTAACACCATGGGACCACGCAGCCGTCATACCTCTCAGGAAGGAGACGCGTTCTGTCTCCTAGAGATGAATGTACTTTGGTGCGAAAAGTTCAAATCAATCCCAGAACAACAGCAAAGGACCTTGTGAAGATGCTGGAGGAAACAGGTACAAAAGTATGTATATCCACAGTAAAACAAGTCTTATATCAACATAACCTGAACGGCCGCTCAGCAAGGAAGAAGTCACTGCTCCAAAACCGCCATAAAAAAGCCAGACTATGGTTTGCAATTGTATATGGGGACAAAGATTGTACATTTTGGAGAAATGTCCTCTGGTCTGATGAAACAGAAATAGAACTGTTTGGCCATAATGACCATCGTTATGTTTGGAGGAACAAGGGGGAGGCTTGCAGGCCGAAGAACACCATCCCAACCATGAAGCACGGGGTGGCAGCATCATGTTGTGGGGGTGCTTTGCTGCAGGAGGGTCTGGTGCACTTTATACAATAGATGGAATCATGAGGCAAGAAAATTATGTGAATATATTGAAGCAACATCTCAAGACATCAGTCAAGAAGTTAAAGCTTGGTCACAAATGGGTCTTCCAAATGAACAGTGACCCCAAGCATACTTCCAAAGTTGTGGCAAAATGGCTTAAGGACAACAAAGTCAGATGTTGGAGTGGCCATTACAAAGCCCTGACCTCAATCCTATAGAAAATGTGTGGGCAGAACTGAAAAAGCGTGTGCGAGCAAGGAGGCCTACAGACCTGACTCAGTTACACCAGCTCTGTCAGGAGGAATGGGACAGAATTCACCCAACTTAGTGTGGGAAGCTTGTGGAAGGCTACCCAAAACGTTTGACCCAAGTTAAACAATTTAAAGGCAATGCTGCCAAATACTAATTGAGTGTATGTAAACTTCTGACCCACTGGGAATGTGATGAAAGAAAAATAAAAGCTGAAATAAATCATTCTCTCCTATTATTCTGACATTTCACATTCTTAAAATAAAGTGGTGATCCTAACTGACCTAAGACAGGGAATTTTTTACTAGGATTAAATGTCAGGAATTGTGGAAAAACTGAGTTTAAATGTATTTGGCTGATGTGTATGTACACTTCCGACTTCAACAGTATATAGTGTGTATATCTTTTAGCAGACGTGTTTGTGTGTGTGTGTGTGTAATTGACACTAAAATAACTGCGATGTCAGTGTAACTATTGATATTGAAACACAACAGAACATTGAGATGAAACTATGATGTCGCCATGGTAACTTTGGTCAAGTACTAGCTCTATATTTAAGCAATAAGGCCACAGGGAGGGGTGTGGTATATGGCCAATATACCACAGTTAAGAGCAGCTCTTAGGCACGACGCAACGCAAACCCTTAGCTGTGGTATGTTGGCCATATATCGCAAACCCCAGAGGTGCCTTACTGCTATTTTAAACTGGTTACCAAAGTAATTAGAGCAATTTTGTAATAAGGCCTGATATACCACGGCTGTCAGCCAATCGGCATTCAGGGCTACAGTTTAAAATGTCGAATAGCCTACTTCCAAATACTTTAACTGAATCAAGAGCACCAAAATGTAACGTTTTTACACCAAGTAAGTATTTGACCAATATGTACAGTGCATTCGGAAAGTATTCAGACCCCTTTCCTTTTTCCACATTTTGTTACGTTACAGCCTTATTCTAACATGGATTTTTTTTTTTATCATCATCAATTGACACACAATACCCCATAATGACAAGGTGAAGAATAAAAAACAGAAATACCTTATTTACATAATTATTCACACCTTTTTCTAATAGACTCGAAATTGAGCTCAGGTACATCCTTTTTCCATTGATCAGCCTTGAGACGTTTCTACATCTTGATTGGAGTCCACCTGTGGTGAATTCAATTGATTGGACATTATTTGGAAAAGCACACACCTGTCTATATAAGGTCCCACAGTTGACAGTGCATGTCGGAGCAAAAACCAAGCCATGATGTTGAAGGAATTGTCCGTAGAGCTCCAAGACAGGATTGTGTCGAGCCACAGATCTGGGTAAAGGTACCAAAAATTTTTTTGCAGCATTGACGGTCCCCAAGAACACAGTGGCCTCCATCAATCTTAAATGGAAGACGTTTGGAACCACCAAGACTCTTCCTAGAGTTGGCCACCCTGCCAAACTGAGCAGGGCCTTGGTCAGGGAGGTGACTAAGAACCCAATGGTCACTCGGACAGAGATCCAGAGTTCTTTAACAAAGTGTAGAGGATCT
Organism: Oncorhynchus masou masou; assembly: GCF_036934945.1. Lineage (NCBI taxonomy): Eukaryota > Metazoa > Chordata > Actinopteri > Salmoniformes > Salmonidae > Oncorhynchus > Oncorhynchus masou. Next base: position 12,339,671 of record NC_088223.1, read on the forward strand.
GAATACTTATGTAAATGTGATATTTCCGTTGTTTATTTTTTTATACATTTGCAAAAAATTCCTAAAAAAACAGTTTTTAGTTTTGTCATTATGGGGTTTTATGTGTAGATTGATGAGGGGGGAAAAAAACGTTTAATCCATTTTAGTACAAGGCTGTAATGTAACAAACTGTGGAAAAAGTCAAGGGGTCTGAATACTTTCCAAATGCACTGTATGTGAGTATGATGTCAAGCTACCTCTGTTTGATGAAAACAAAACATTCTTTATTTGATGACCTGACATCACCTATGGACGTGAGTGTGTGTTGTGTGTTTACCTTATGAACAGTAGGGCTTGTGCTGGGTCCAGGGATGGTATCAGGTGACTGCTGCCAAGACAAAATCAGAACACACAGTCAGAACACAGTATTCACACACACACACACACACACTAAGGATGGGCAAGGCTATTCTAATTACCAAATGGACATTACTATTCGATTACTTGGAAGAGTATGAATAAAAAATAAAAAATGAATTCGACTCATTTCAGGAAACAAGGCATACGTCGCGCGTCACTACTTCACAGGAGAGCCGTTTGAACGTAAACATTTTTTTAAATATAAAAAATCATTTTTTACCAGAAATGGAACGTGAGCTTTCATGTGCCTTAACAACAAACTTGTATGACATCTGTAAATACAAATAAAATTGTTAAATTACGAGCCTAGTTGGTTTATCCAAGGAAAAATGCAGTAACCTTCCCGATAGTCATGATTGGCTGAGATAATGAGTGGGCATGCCAAGAGACGAGTTGGGATTGGTCTGCCATGTAGCATGCTTCTGTCTATAACATGAGCTGGTCAGTATGTCTAGGTAATCCTTTCTAACACGGCTTTTTAAAGATATCACGTAGTAGAACTACATAAGTGTTGCTCTCCACTTTCTGGAGGCCCGAGTTTTGAAATCGGTGGAATTATAGTATGGTACCTAAGGAGATGGAGAAAATACTGGCATTTGATTGCAAATATGCAGCCAAAGTCAAAACGAGAACACACAGAAGGATGTTGTTTAAAACACTAGTGTCTCGATTACATCTTCAAACTAAGGGCAACCATGGCATCCGTGACAGAGAGCGAGAAGCGCCCATGTATACGGACGGGTAAGAGAGTCTAGCTCGCGACATTTTCAGATACAACACGTTTCTAATTTTGTCAGGAAGTCGTCTTCATTGCTAGTTATGGCCTAATATTAGATGGCGAACATCGAACCAAGCTACCTGCAGATTCATGCAAAGTGACAGGATTGTGGTGCATTGTCACGGCGACAATTGTGGATAGAAGTAGCTGGTAAATTCGCTCTGGCTATCTACTCCGATTTCAGAGCACTCTCATCTGAGTAGGTGTACCAAAACATTCCAAGGGCCATTTTCTCAGAAGTGAGGTTACATGTTTATCAACTTTCAAAGCAGAATTACTTTCCCATTGTTCCTCAACTGTAGTGTATGATATACCATTTTCTTGCTATGAGTCTCTACTTTTAACTAATGTAAAAAACACCATTTCATATTTTGCTACATAAGACTGAATGGAGCCGGTGGGTCACAAATAGGCTTTGAATTATCTATGTGACATTGCTAAATAACCCACAAGGACCATTACATTCTCAATTTTGATAAAACAGTTTTATGACCTTTTCTATGAGTGCACCCCATAAAAAAAGACGTTTCACATCTGTAGCTCGTTGTTATTGTCTGTCAATCATACCTGGCATACAGTCTGAGGCTTCATGTGTAGAAAATTAAGTGGGAGATTTCTAATCAATGCAACATGGAATTACAATTACGGAATTAAGTTGGCTAAATGAGAAGGAGTAGGCTACAGTGATCAACCAACAGGTAGGCTGTTTAATATGAATGGAGTTGTTGACTTGGACTGAAATTGGTGCCGGTACTCATTTTGGGATCTGGTATTGTTATATTTAGGTGCAGGAGCTCCACAATACTGTTGAGGTAATATTCTATAAGAGGAACAGGAGCTCAAGCAGTAGAAAGTGTGAGGTTCCGGAACTCAGCCCTGGTGACCTCCTGCTCAAGACAAGATGGCTAATTTAGCTAGCTAGGTTCTTTACATGGATTTGATGCAGTCCAGACAGACACGAACTGATGGTATGATCGATAACCTATGGCAGTAACAAGATTGTCTAACAAGCCCGTGGCGGTTTGGCTACTTTTCCTCAGTGCCACACACACCAGCCTCTGCTCCTCCCTCGCCCCTCCCCTGCCCGTCCAAACAGGGCGCAGCCAAACTAACTCTGTGGGACAGCACACCGGCTCTCTGCTCCTCCCTCGCCCCTCTCCCGCCCACCCGTCCAAACAGAGGGCAGCCAAACAAACACTGTGGGACAGCACACCGGCTCTCTGCGCGAACAAGTCTCTATTAAAGTTTCACATAAATATTCTTTCCTTAAAACACATAACGTGAAAAATATAATGATATTATTTTAATTGTGAAATATTTGAAAATGCCCATGCCTAACACACACACACAGACACACACGTTTCCAGACAGTGTTTGTGTTAGAAAAGAAGTAGAGCACCATACACTCTCTCTCTCTTTCTCTCTCTGTTGCTGCTGTCGGTAGTGGCCTCAGGCTCAAAGAGAGAGAAAGAGAGAGAGAGAGATACTGCCCACAAACTGAGGTGGAAACTGAGCTGCACTTCCTAACCTCCTGCCAAATGTATGACCATATTAGAGACACATATTTCCCTCAGATTACACAGACCCACAAAGAATTTGAAAACAAATCCAATATTGATAAACTCCCATATCTACTGGGTGAAATACCACAGTGTGCCATCACAGCAGCAATACTTGTGACCCGTTGCCACAAGAAAAGGGCAACCAGTGAAGAACAAACACCATTGTAAATACAACCCATATTTATGATTTATTTATTTTCCCTTTTGTACTTTAACTATCGGCACATCGTTACAACACTGTAATGATATGACAGTATGACATTTGAAATCTTAATTTTTTTTGTAGTGTAATGTTAACTGTTAATTTTTATTGTTTATTTATTATCTACTACACTTGCTTTGGCAATGTTAACATATGTTTCCCACGCCAATAAAGCCGTTAAATTTAATTGAATTGAATTGAGAGAGAGAGCAAGAGAGAGTCTACTGTTTGCTGATGATCTGGCGCTTCTGTCCCCAACCAAGGAGGGCCTACAGCAGTACCTAGATCTTCTGCACAGATTCTGACAGACCTGGGACCTGACAGACCTGGGCCCTGACAGTGAATCTCAGTAAGACAAAAATAATGGGGTTCCAAAAAAGTCCAGTTGCCAGGACAATAAATACAAATTCTATCTAGACACCGTTGCCTTAGAGCACACAAAAAACTATTCATACATCGGCCTAAACATCAGCACCGCAGGTAACTTCCACAAAGCTGTGAACAATCTGAGAGACAAGGCAAGAACGGCCTTCTATGCCATCAAAAGGAAGATAAAATTTGACATACCAATTAGCTAAAAATACTTGAATTGGATATAGAAACCATTTCCCTTTATGGTTGTGATGTCTGGGTTCCGCTCACAAACCAAGAATTCACAAAATGGGACAAACACCAAATTGAGACTCTACATGCAGAATTCTGCAAAAATAATTATCAAAAGCCAGAAAAGAGCCATTAAATTCTACAACCAATTAAAAGAAAGCGATTCCCAAACCTTCCATAACAAAGCAATAACCTACAGAGAAATGAACTTGGAGAAGAGTCCCCTAAGCAAGCTGGTCCTGGGGCTCTGTCACAAACACAAACAGACCCCACAGAGCCCCAGGACAGCAGCACAATTAGACCCAACCAAATCATGAGAAAAAAAAAGTAAATTATTTGACACATTAGAATTTACAAAAAAACTGTGCAAACTAGAAAGCTATTTGGCACTAAACAGAGAGTACACAGTGGCAGAATACCTGACCACTGTGACTGACCCAAACTTAAGGAAAGCTTTGACTATGTACAGACTCAGTGAGCATAGCCTTGCTATTGAGAAAGGCCGCAGTAGGCAGACATGGCTCTCAAGAGAAGACAGGCTATGTGCTGACTGCCCATAAAATGAGGTGGAAACTGAGCTGCACGTCCTAACCTCCTGTCTAACGTATGACCATATTAGAGACACATACGTACAGTGGGGGGAAAAAGTATTTGAACCCTTTGGAATTACCAGGATTTCTGCATAAATTGGTCATCAAATTTGATCGGATCTCATCTAAGTCACAACAGTAGACAAACAGTGTGCTTTAACTAATAACACACAACGTATTGTATTCTTCTTGTCTATATTGAAAGCATAATTTAAACATTCACAGTGTAGGTTGGAAAAAGTATGTGAACCCCTAATGACTTCTCCAACAGCTAATTGGAGGCACGAGTCGCTAACCTGGAGTCCAATCAATGAGACAAGAATGGAGATGTTGGTTAGAGCTGCCTTGCTCTATAAAAACACTCACAAAATTTGAGTTTTGTCAGGACCCGGTTTCGAACCTGGGTCTCCGGAGTGAGAAACAGTCACTTAACCAACTGAGCCACGAATAGACAGCAGAACCCAGAAGATGAGGCAGACACAGCAGTACTTAAGACGGTGTATTTAATGAAGAAAAAATCCTAAAAATAAAAAATGGCAAATCCAAAAGGTGGAAGGAAAAACACAAAAAGATCTAAAAAGAAACTCACCAAAACTAAACTAAAACAAAAAACAGAATACCACAAGAACGTTACCCGGAATCGACAAGAGCACACAGAACACTAGGGCAGGGTGCCAACATACAAACACAGAGCACAGAACTGAGGGAAACAAAGGGTTTAAATACACTCAGGGGAAACAAGACACAGGTGCAAACAATAATGGGGGTCAAGGGAAAAACACAGGGACAAAAAGCACAATGGGGACATCTACTGACAAACAACTGGAACAACCCTGGCCAAATCCTGACAGAATCCCCCCCCTAGGAACGGCTCCTGACGTTCCTACCAGCTCTCTCAGGGTGGAGGACCCTGAACTGACGAATGAGGTCAGGGTCCAGGATGTCTTTGGCAGGAACCCAGGAGCGCTCCTCAGGACCGTAGCCTTCCCAGTCCACCAGATACTGCCAGGACCGCTGCACCCGGCGGGAATCCAGTATCCGGTGGACGGTATAAGCCGGCTGGCCTCCAATGACACGAGGCGGAGGGGGAGGTCTGTCTGCCGGGACAAGGGGAGAAAAACAACAGGTTTTAACAAAGACACATGAAATGTGGGATTAATCTTAAGGGATCTGGGTAAGTGTAGGCGATAAGAAACTGGGTTAACTCTCCTGGCAACCTTGAAGGGACCGATGTATTTTTGGGACAGCTTGCGAGACTCCACCCGTAGAGGTAAGTCTCTTGTGGAGAGCCAGACTCTCTGGCCGGGCGCAGGGTAGGCCCGGGACGGCGACGTCTGTTGGCTTGTTGTTGATACCTCTGTGAGGAACGCATCAGATTAAGACGGGTCTTCCTCCACATAAGCCGACAGCGTCTGACGAATCTCAAGGCTGAAGGCACACTGACTTCTGCCTCCTGGTCCGGGAACAATGGAGGAGCATAGCCAAACTGACACTCGTGCGGGGACATACCAGTGGAGGAGGAGCGCAAGGTGTTGTGCGCGTATTCGGCCCAAACAATAAAGGATGACCATGTGGACGGGTTGTCACGAGTCATACATCGGAGGGTGGTTTCCAGCTCTTGATTCATCCTCTCTGTTTGGCCGTTGGACTCCGGATGGTACCCTGAAGATAGACTGGCAGAAGCCCCCATGAGTTGGCAGAAGGCCTTCCAAAACCTTGAGGCGAACTGGGGACCTCTGTCAGAAACCACATCTTGAGGAATGCCGAAGACTCGGAACACATGATTAATTACCAACTCAGCCGTTTCCTTGGCAGAAGGTAACTTAGTCAGAGGGACGAACCTGGCCGCCTTTGAAAACCTGTCGATTATGACTAGGATTGTAGTATTGCCATGGGATGGAGGAAGTCCAGTAATAAAGTCCAATGAGATATGGGACCAGGGTCTGTGGGGAACAGGTAAAGGGTGAAGGAGTCCTTGAGGGCGGAGGTGAGAAGATTTGCCCTGGCAGCACACGGGGCAGGCATTGACGAAAGTGGCAACGTCTTCTCTTATGGTAGGCCACCAGAACTTACGCTGGATGAACTCCAAGGTGCGACCTACGCCCGGATGACAGGTGAGGCGAGAGGAGTGCCCCCACAGAAGGACCTGAGTCCTCACTGCCTTGGGGACAAACAACCGATTGGCAGGGCCTCCTTTAGGGTCCGGTTCGCTAGCTTGAGCACGTCTCACGGTATCCTCAACTTGCCACGAGATCGGAGCCACAATCTTAGCAGCAGGAAGGACAGGCATGTCCGTGTCATCTCGAATGGCAGGAGCGTAGACTCGGGACAGGGCATCCGGTTTGAGATTCTTCGACCCGGGCCGATAGGTGAGGATAAACTGGAATCGATTGAAGAAAAGAGACCATCTAGCTTGTCTAGAGTTCAATCGCTTCGCCTGCTGGATATACTCCAGATTTTTGTGGTCCGTAAGCACTTGAAACGGGTGAGAAGCCCCCTCGAGCCAGTGTCTCCATTCCTTCAATGCCATCTTAACCGCTAGGAGTTCACGATCCCCACATCGTAGTTCCTCTCAGTCGGGGTAAGCCGGTGTGAGAAGAAAGCGCACGGATGAAGCTTCTTGTCTTCACCCCTCTGAGACAGGACAGCTCCGACACCAACCTCTGATGCGTCTACCTCCACCACAAATGGTTCATCCGTAGTCGGTAGTATCAGGATGGGAGCAGAGAGGATGCGCTGCTTGAGTCCTTGGAAGGCCGTCTCAGCTTCTCTTCCCCAAAAAAACCTTGCATTGCCACCTTTGGTTAAGGCTGAGAGAGGAGCTGCCACCAAACTGAAGTTCTTGATGAACTTGCGGTAAAAGTTTGTGAAGCCCAGGAAACGCTGAACATCCTTAACGGATTTGGGGGTGGGCCAATCCGCTACCGCCCCTACCTTCCTAGGGTCCATTTGGATTCGACCGGGTTCCACTACAAATCCCAGGAATTGTACTCGGGATGAATGGAATTCACATTTTTCCGGCTTAACGTACAGATGGCTGTCCAGGAGGCGTTTGAGTACTTGTCTGACATGCTTAGTGTGTTCTTGAAGGGAGCTCGAAAAGATGAGGATGTCATCCAAGTAAACGAACACAAATATGTTAAGCATATCCCTAAGCACATCGTTTATGAGCGCTTGGAACACCGCTGGGGCGTTGGTCAAGCCGAAGGGCATCACCAAGTATTCATAGTGACCAGTAGGCGTGTTGAAAGCGGTCTTCCACTCGTCACCAGGTCTGATCCGCACAAGATGGTATGCGTTCCGCAGGTCAAGCTTAGTGAAAACAACTGCTTCCTGGAGCAGCTCGAAGGCTGTGGCCATAAGGGGTAGCGGGTAACGGTTACGGACGGTTATGTCATTGAGTCCCCGGTAGTCGATGCAAGGACGTAACCCACCGTCTTTCTTGGCCACAAAGAAAAACCCTGCTCCCGCCGGGAGGTGGATGGACGCATGAGGCCTGCTTCCAGAGAGTCCTTAATGTAGGTATCCATAGCAGCTCGTTCGGGTGGAGATAGGGAAAAGATCCGACCCCTGGGGGCAAGTGCCCGGAAACAGGTCGATGGGGCAATCGTAAGATCTATGGGGTGGTAGCATGGTGGCCCTCTGTTTGCTAAACACCAGTTTGAGGTCATGGTAACACTCGGGAACTCGGGTCAGGTCGATGGATTCTAAAGACTCGGGAGTAGAACTCGGGGAATTCTGGAAAATACAAGTAGCTTGGCACGTAGGACCCCACTGCTTGATAGTGCCCACAGACCAGTCGATGTGAGGGTTATGGCTGTGAAGCCAGGGGTATCCAAGGACGAGAGGGAACTCGGAACAGGAGATCAAATGAAAGTTCATCAATTCCTGGTGTTGTGAAACTGAAAGTCTCAAGGAGGTAGTGACATGAGTGACAAGTCCAGATCCCAAAGGGCTTCCATCCAATGTAGTAACCCTCATGGGGTCACTTAGAGGTTCAGAGGGAACGCCATTCTCCTTCGCCCAGACACCATCCATGAAGTTACCTGCGGCTCCAGAGTCTACCAAGGCTTGAAGGTGAAGCTTGTGGTTGTCCCAGGAGAGGGTGACTGGAATGAGCAGACGGGAGTTGGACGGATGGGAGGAGGTTATGTTTCCCGTTACAGTTCCCCCGGTCTGTACGGGACAGAGCGTTTCCCTGGAGCCCGGGACACGTGGAACGGAAATGGCCCGGTTTGCCGCAATATAGACAGCGTCGCTCCCTCATCCGGCGGTCTCTCTCAGCCTGGGAGATGCGTCCAATCTGCATGGGTTCCGGTGGAGCCAGTGATGATAAAGGTGGGAGCTCGGAGCTGGGACTGATAGGGGCTAGAGGTCTACGGTTGAGTTCTCTCTCTCTCAGACGCTGGTCAATGCGTGAGGCCAACTTGATCAGGGACTCGAGATTGTCCGGTGGTTCCCGAGTGGCCAGTTCATCTTGGATAGTGTCGGAAAGGCCTTTCAGAAAGCACACCGTGAGCGCCTCGTTGTTCCAGCCACTCGCTGCTGCTACCGTGCGGAACTGGATGGCATAGTCCGTCACGCTGCGCCAACCTTGATGGAGAGTCAGGAGCTGTTTGGCTGAGTCAGAACCACTGCTTGGGCCTTGAAACACTCGTTTGAATTCCTCAGCAAAGGCAGAGTAGCTGGCACAGCAGGAACTATGGGCATCCCACACAGCAGTAGCCCAGGCCAGGGCTTTTTCCGACAGCAGGGTGATGATATATGCGATCTTAGACCGGTCGGTGGGAAACGACGAGGGTTGCAGCTCAAAGGAGAGAGAACATTGAGTGAGAAACCCTTTACAAGCACTTGGATCACCTGAGAACCGTTGGGGAGGTGGAAGACGAGGTTCAGCCAGGGGGTTAACTGCCATGGGTACGTGAACTTGAGGTACTGGGACGGGAACTGTTGCCGGGGTAAGTCGATCAGACATTTGCTTAATGGAAGTCAGCATCTCCGACAGAAGATGAGAATGTCTTGCCATTAAGGCCTCTTGCTGAACCAGGGCGGCTTCGTGGCGTTGGACAGTCTCCTGGTGGTGGGACAGCGTGGCAAAAAGGTCCTGGGAACTGGCTGCCTCTGGGTTCATTTTTGGCTCTGTGTTTCTGTCAGGACCTGGTTTCGAACCTGGGTCTCCGGAGTGAGAAACAGTCACTTAACCAACTGAGCCACGAATAGACAGCAGAACCCAGAAGATGAGGCAGACACAGCAGTACTTAAGACGGTGTATTTAATGAAGAAAAAATCCTAAAAATAAAAAATGGCAAATCCAAAAGGTGGAAGGAAAAACACAAAAAGATCTAAAAAGAAACTCACCAAAACTAAACTAAAACAAAAAACAGAATACCACAAGAACGTTACCCGGAATCGACAAGAGCACACAGAACACTAGGGCAGGGTGCCAACATACAAACACAGAGCACAGAACTGAGGGAAACAAAGGGTTTAAATACACTCAGGGGAAACAAGACACAGGTGCAAACAATAATGGGGGTCAAGGGAAAAACACAGGGACAAAAAGCACAATGGGGACATCTACTGACAAACAACTGGAACAACCCTGGCCAAATCCTGACAAGTTTGCTATTCACAAGAAGCATTGCCTGATGTCAACCATGCCTCGAACAAAATATATCTCAGAAGACCTAAGATTAAGAATTGTTGACTTGCATAAAGCTGGAAAGGTTTACAAAAGTATCTCTAAAAGCCGTGATGTTCATCAGTCCACGGTAAGACACATTGTCTATAAATGGAGAAAGTTCAGCACTGTTGCTACTCTCCCTAGGAGTGGCCGTCCTGCAAAGATGACTATGAGAGCACAGCACAGAATGCTCAATGAGGTTAAGAAGAATCCTAGAATGTCAGCTAAAGACTTACAGAAATCTCTGGAACATGCTAACATCTGTGTTGACGAGTCTACGATATGTAAAACACTAAACAAGAATGGTGTTCATGGGAGGACACCACGGAAGAAGCCAATACTGTCCAAAAAAACCATTGCTGCACGTCTGAAGTTTGTAAAAGTGCACCTGGATGTTCCACAGGTCTACTGGCAAAATATTCTGTGGACAGATGAAACTACAGTTGAATTGTTTGGAAGGAACACACAACACTATTTGTGGAGAAAAAAAGGCACAGCACACGAACATCAAAACCTCATCACAACTGTAAAGTATGGTGGAGGGAGCATCATGGTTTGGGGCTGCTTTGCTGCCTCGGGGGCCTGGACAGCTTGCTATCATCGACAGATAAATGAATTCCCAAGTTTATCAAGACATTTTGCTGGAGAATGTTAGGCTATCTCTCCGCCAATTGAAGCTCAACAGAAATTGGGTGACGCAACAGGACAAAGACTCAAAACACAGTAAATCAACAACGGAATGGCTTCAACAGAAGAAAATATGCAATCTAGTCAAGAGTCCTGACCTCAACCTGATTTTTAAAAGTAGAAAAACAGATCCACACCACATTGGGTGAGGCGGTTTGCAGGAGAGTATTTTGAAGTTGAGGTTTAGAAAAATATAAAAATATATGCAAAGAAAAAGATATAAAAAGATTATTACATAGGACACGACAAGACAAAGACGTCTGACTGCTACACCATCTTGGATTCTTGCCACTGTATTTCCCTCAGATTACACAGACCCACAAAGAATTTGAAAACAATCCAATTTTGATAAACTCCCATATCTACTGGGTGAAATACCACAGGGTGCCATCACAGCAGCAAGATTTGTGACTTGTTGCACAAGAAAAGGGCAACTAGTGAAGAACAAACACCATTGTAAATACAACCCATATTTACGTTTATTTATTTTCCCTTTTGTACTTTAACTATGTGCCCATCATTACAACACTGTATATTTACATAATGACATAATATGACATCTGAAATATCTTTATTTCTTTTGGAACTTTTGGGAGTGTAATGTTTACTTTTTGTTTATCTATTTCACTTACTTTTGCAATGTAAACATATGTTTCCCATGCCAATAAAGCCCCTTAAATTGAAATAGAATTGAGAGAGATAAAGCACAAGCATGAGGACCAAACTTTTGAGTTTAACTCTGGATAACCGGTCATATGAAAGTGGCTCACCTTTTAGCCAGGTAAATTTCTATGGCAACGAATCCTTCAGAATGAACCTGCTCTGGGGCGGGCTAACTCACGGCTAACTCCACTTACCCTGAATGAAATGACTGATATGCGAGTCGAGGACCAATGAAATCAGATTATCTCCTTCCTGCAAAGATTAAGTCATCATCCCCTTCATTTGGGGAAAATTACTGAATAAATATTTAATTTAAAAAACTAATGTTAAAATATATCACATTACACATGTAGTAATGAAGGAATGCATTTCAAATGTCACACACAGTAATGACATTTTACCAATAGGAGTGGGAAGAAAGTTGCTTGTGGTTGTGCATTGATAAGCAAACCACAGTCGGGATTTACGACAAGCATTTACGACGCCACCTCTAAAAGACTTTTTCACACCATAACCTGAATCATTTGCAAGATAACATTCTTTCATTTAGATTTTCGGCACAAATGAAAATGTGGCACTGACTCGCCCATGGATTGATGTTTTAGCATTATCTCAATGAAGAGTTCGGCACAGACAGAAGGGGAAACCCAGACATGTCACGGGGGCTATAAAACCCAGGTATTCCGTTAGAATGTTTTCTCACCGGTGAGAGGAAGTGCAGTCGCGGGTGGTGGGAGAGAGGATAGAACTCAGTCAAACTGGGCTGACATTCTGCAAAATTTCTTATCATCTGAAACATCTGATCACAAATAAATTTTTCTGTTCCCAAAACTAAAATATGTTACAAACACAGTGAACTAACTTTTTTCCAAAGTTGTATAAGATTGCGTGGTTTAGGGGTGCAAGGTCGGATTGAGTTTGCACACACGCAGACTTCACAGAGGATATATATGTAAATGCTACAACGAGCCAATAGGATCTCGCTATCCTGTGCTTGGCATTGCCCACCTCCTGCCCACTATACTTCATTTGCTACCACTGTAAACAACACAAATTAACAATCTTGGGTTACTTATAAATATCTTTTGAGTTCGGCATTCGATTAGCCATGTGCGACATGCACACGCAGTTACAAGCCTGCTAGTGATAGTGGCAGGCAGACGAGCAATATCCTTCGTTGTAGTACGGATAAAGCCTGGCCTGGAATGTGAGGGTAACTGAAGCTGGCAAACTTTAGAAAACCCTGAGTAGATTTAGCTTGCTTCGTAGGATACACCTCTGGTGTGACAGCAACCCATGCTTTGGTTTTGTTTACCTGGCCACTAATGTAAACTTTTTAGCATTTGTGTCACAAATCTAAGTCAATGATACCTATATTAGCATTTTCACGCTTCATCTCCAAATCATCCTAAAGTATCTAAAAAATGTATTGTGTAGCACAATCAAGTTACCTTTAGACGATTTAGCTATGAAGCGAGAAAATGCTAATATAGGTACCATTTACTTGCATTGGGGCAGGGGGCAGGTAGCCTAGTGGTTAGAGTGTTGGACTAGTAACCAAAATGTTGCTGCATTGAATCCCTGAGCTGACAGGGTAAAAATATGTCGTTCTGCCCCTGAACAAGGCAGTTAACCCACTGTTCCTAGGCTGTCATTCTAAATAAGAATTTGATTCAGAGGGGTTGGGTTAAATGCAGAAGACTCATTTCAGTTGAAGGCAGTCAGCTGTACAACTGACTAGTTATTCCTCTTTTTTTGTGCCACAAATGCTAAAAAGTTAACATTTGAAACAGCAGCCAGGAAAACAAAACCGAAGCATGGGTTGCTGGCATTCCTTGTCCATAAACTGCTTGCAGGGTAAGGAAATCAATATGTAATTTGGGTGAAATCTCCCTTTAACAATGGGGTGGACTCTTTAAAAAATAATCCCCTAATAGCAGGAGCAGCACCATCTAGAACCTGGTAATATCATGATGCAGGATGGGTCATAAACCCAATGACTAATTTCTCTGAACAGGGGAATACAACAATTACCAAATTCACTGAGAATGCTTCACATAGGATGAAGAAGCAATACGCCAAGCCGCAGCTCCATACTGCTAGTCAAACATAGAGGACTGAAACCAAATACCTATGATTGGCTGTGGGTTGTGTCAGTAAATACCTATGATTGGCTGTGGGTTGTGTCAGTAAATACCTATGATTGGCTGTGGGTTGTGTCAGTAAATACCTATGATTGGCTGTGGGTTGTGTCAGTAAATACCTATGATTGGCTGTGGGTTGTGTCAGTAAATACCTATGATTGGCTGTGGGTTGTGTCAGTAAATACCTATGATTGGCTGTGGGTTGTGTCAGTAAATACCTATGATTGGCTGTGGGTTGTGTCAGTAAATACCTATGATTGGCTGTGGGTTGTGTGAGTGCCTGGCTTTTGACCACTTCTTTGGATTCCTTGTCTTTGTTAGAAAAAGGTTTGGTCCAAATCGAATGTTAGGTACTATAATTATTGAATATTATATGACTCCTATAAATTAAAATGGCCAATTTAGGTGCAATCAGTTTAGGTGCAATCAATTTGCTTAATTACTCAGAGATCAAATTGTATTTCAACAAAATAATGCATCTGGAATGGTAATCTTACCGGTTTCTAACTACAGAAAGGATTTCATAACAATCTGAGATGGTGGGTGTCATGGCTGGCTGAAATGACATGGAACGACCTGGGAAAGAGAAACAAAGAACGGTAGAGAGAGGCGATGGAGAGTCAGCACACGCCGATGCGCGCGTGTGTATGTTTGTGAGAGTGGGGGTCAATATCTGGTACAAATGGATAACTCTCAGATTAGAGTACTGTGCGTGGCTGAGAGCTGTAGCACTGCACGCTTGGCCTGCCCACATTTGATTAGCAAAAAACTTTTTTTTCTCTCTTTTTTTTCTACTCTCCTCTGCTCCTGACCTCATGTGCTGCCATAGAAATAGAATGAATAGAACAGACACCTCCATTCCTGTCAATGATGGCATAATGGTTGGACTGGCGGCCATTACGAGTGTACCCATAGGAACAAAGTAGGAAGTCAAATATGTGCTGTGATTTGTTGATTCAACTCAATCAACTGACATTTCAGATGTAATTCCACTGCATGAGTCAGTTAGAGCCAGACTCAGTAAATGTCACTTCCGTTATTTTGTTTACATTTTAGATGTAGTTTTTGTCGGGGCGAACAAACAAACCCAGGCAAGACGTCATAACATGCTCTAGAGACTAGGCTACCTGAGGGTTCTCAAGTGGTCCAGCCATATCAAGCAGTATTCTAACTACAACAAGCATGTAGGCCTCTAGCTTGCTAACTAGTTTCACTAACCAGTCGACAGCTAGCTCAGGCTTTAGTGATTATCATTGGCACTGTTCTACACCTGCATTGCTTTATGTTTGTGGTGTGAGGCTGGGTTTCTGTACAGCACTTTGTGACATCATCTGATGTAAGAAAGGCTTTATAAATACATTTGATTGATTGATTCACAGCAGCATGATCCTGGCACTGTGAGGAATCCCTGCCTTGCTGAATGAAAAAAAACACCATAATTCCAGTTTCCAGTTTCATTCAAAAAATCTAGTTAGCAACATAAAAGCAACACCACCGGTGTTTTCAAACACTGTCACTTCCTATGACAAAAAAACAAACAAAAAGGAGCTTCAGGACAGCAATCACTAACCTCTATTTGGACAACAACTTCTACTTCATCAAGTCAGCTGCTGTGGATGTTCTGTTTACTCTGGACAAATCCCCGGGACTTGGAAAAGAAATGGTGCAAAAGGGGCAGACTGATAAAACTACGTTGGGTAAAAAAATAAAAAAAATAAAAATAAAAAAAACAAGAAAATTATGCCAAGGAATTTGAAATGATTTAGACTTTTATTTTTGATACTTAAGTATATTTTATACCAAATACTGTTATAATTTAACCAAATGCTTTTATACTTATACTCCAGTAGAATCTTGCTGGGTGACTTTTACTTTTACTTGAGTCATTTTCTATTAAGGTATCTTTACTTTTACTCAAGTATGATAGTTTGGTACTTTTTCCACCAATGTATACTTGTGCATGTGCCATTACAATTTGAAAGTAAGACCTCACTCGAGGAGCTGTATAAGCAAACATAGGCAAACATGAAAATGCACATCCGGAGGTGGCGCTCTTAGTGGCCAGTGATTTTAATGCAGGGAAATTGAAATCCGTTTTACCCCATTTTTACCAGCATGTCACCTGTCCAACCTGAGGTGGAAAACCACATTTACTCCACACACATACAAAACTCTAGACCACATTTACTCCACACACATACAAAACTCTCCCCGCCCTCCCTTTGGCAAATCTGACACATACAAAAATCTCCCGCTTACAAGCAAAAACTCAAACAGGAAGTACCAATGATGCGCTCAATACGGAAGCGTTCCGATGAAGCGGTTGCTAAGATACAGGACTGTTCCACTAGCACAGACTGGAATATGTTCCGGGATTCATCTGATAACATTGAGGAGTTTACCACATCAGTCACCGTCTTCAATAATAAGTACATCCACGACGTCGTCCCCACACTGACCATACGTACATATCCCAACCAAAAACCATGGATTACAAGCAAATAAGCTAAAGGCTGTAGCTTCCGCTTTCAAGGAGCGGGAACAAAATCCGGACACTTATAAGAAATCCCGCTACGGCCTCCGCCGAGCCATCAAACAGGCAAAGCGTCAACACAGAACTAAGATTGAATCCTATTACGCCGGCTTTGATGCTAGTCGGATGTGGCAGGGCTTGCAAACTATCATGATTACAAAGGAAAACCCTGGCCGCGAGCTGCCCAGTGACGCGGGCCTACCAGATGATCTAAATTCCTTCCATCCCCGCTTCGAGGCAAGCAACACCAAATCATGCATGAGAGCCCCAGCAGTTCCGGACGACTGTGCGATCTTGCTCTCCTTAGCCGATGTGAGCAAGACCTTTTATACAGGTTAACATTAACAAGTCCGCTGGGCCAGACGGATTACCAGGATGCATACTCAGAGCACACGCTGACCAGCAGGCAAATGTCTTTACTAACATTTTCAACTTCTCCCTGACACGGTCTGCAATACCTACATGTTTCAAGGAGACCACCATAGTCCCTGTGCCCAAGAACACCAAGGTGACCTGTCTAAATGACATTCGCCCCATAGCACTCACGTCTGTAGCTCACGTCTGTAGCTGGTCATGGCTCACATCAATAACATCATCTCAGACACCCTGGACCCACTACAATTCACATACCACCCCAACAGATCCACAGATGACACAATATCTAGTGCTCTCCACACTGCCCTTTCCCACCTGGATAAGAGAAACACCTATGTGAGAATGCTGTTCATTGACGACAGCTCAGCGTTCACCACCATAATGCCTTCCATCACTAAGCTCCAGTTCCTGAGATTGAACACCTCCCTCTGCAACTGGATCCAGGGCTACGTGATGGTCGGCCCCAGGTGGTGAGGTTAGGCAACAACACATCGAAACATTTTCAAAGACCACAGCAACCCAAGACATAGATTGTTCACTCTGGAACCGCACGGCAAGCGGTGCCGGAGCACCAAGCGTGGGACCAAAAGGCTCCTGAACAGCTTCTACCCCAAAGCCAAAAGACTGCTGAATATTTAATCAAATAGCTACCCTGACTATTTGCATCAACCTTTTTTTGGACTGACTCTCTTGCACTGAGTATTTGCACACTCACTGGACTCTACCACACACTCACTGGACTCTACCAACACACTCACTGGACTCTACCCTCACACTCACTGGACTCTACCCACACACTCACTGGACTCTACCCACACACTCACTGGACTCTACCCACACACTCACTGGACTCTACCCACACACTCACTGGACTCTACCATCACACTCACTGGACTCTACCCACACACTCACTGGACTCTACCATCACAATCACTGGACTCTACCAACACACTCACTGGACTCTACCCTCACACTCACTGGACTCTACCCACACACTCACTGGACTCTACCCACACACTCACTGGACTCTATCCACACACTCACTGGACTCTACCCACACACTCACTGGACTCTACCCACACACTCACTGGACTCTACCCACACACTCACTGGACTCTACCCACACACTCACTGGACTCTACCCACACACTCACTGGACTCTACCCACACACTCACTGGACTCTACCCTCACACTCACTGGACTCTACCCACACACTCACTGGTCTCTACCCACACACTCACTGGACTCTACCCACACACTCACTGGACTCTACCCTCACACTCACTGGACTCTACCATCACACTCACTGGACTCTACCCACACACTCACTGGACTCTACCCACACACTCACTGGACTCTACCCACACACTCACTGGACTCTACCCTCACACTCACTGGACTCTACCATCACACTCACTGGACTCTACCCACACACTCACTGGACTCTACCCACACACTCACTGGACTCTACCCACACACTCACTGGACTCTACCCTCACACTCACTGGACTCTACCCTCACACTCACTGGACTCTACCCTCACACTCACTGGACTCTACCCACACACTCACTGGACTCTACCCTCACACTCACTGGACTCTACCCACACACTCACTGGTCTCTACCCACACACTCACTGGACTCTACCCACACACTCACTGGACTCTACCCTCACACTCACTGGACTCTACCATCACACTCACTGGACTCTACCCACACACTCACTGGACTCTACCCACACACTCACTGGACTCTACCCACACACTCACTGGACTCTACCCACACACTCACTGGACTCTACCCTCACACTCCAACACACATACACACAAACATTACATACGCTCACACACACAAAACACACACACACATGTATATGGATGCCACACACAAACACACACACACACACTTTTGCACACCTCACATATGCTGCTGCTACTCTGTTTATAATATATCCTGATTACCTAGTCACTTTTACCCCTACCTAAATGTACATATTACCTCAACTACTAACACTGCTGCTAGTCTGTTTATTATATATCCTGATTACCTAGTCACTTTTACCCCTACCTAAATGTACATATTACCTCAACTACTAACACTGCTGCTCGTCTGTTTATAATATATCCTGATTACCTAGTCACTTTTACCCCTACCTAAATGTACATATTACCTCAACTACTAACACTGCTGCTAGTCTGTTTATTTATCTATCCTGATTACCAAGTCACCTAGAGTGGTTGCTCCATTAAAAGTTTAGTGATTAAGCTTAACAATACCCTGTGGTTTAGGACAATACCCTGTGGTTTAGGACAATACCCTGCGTCAGTACTTCATTGCTCCAGACCAGCGCAAGGGGGAGTTAGAGCACTGATTATGCTTTTGGGTCCCAAGGCGCTACTGTGTCTCTGTAGTACTGTAGCCTACTCCCGACCAGTCACGTTGTACAGCGCCTTAGTGGCGCAACAGTCTAAGACACTGCATCGCAGTGTAAGCTGTGTTGCTATAGAGGCTGGCTCAATACCTGTGCCGGCCTTGACTGGGAGACCCATGAGATGACTGTAGGTTTTTGGTTTCTCTCCCTCTAAAAACAGAAATAAATCATTCTAAATAACAAACTGGCTTTATTTACAAATTAGTAACATTGTCTCACCCCATGTTCAAGAATGGCATTTTTCTCTCTAATTTTATGTTAATGTAAAATGAAATAATCTCCAAAATATTGTTATTTTTTAAACAACGGGATTATTATTATTAATTTAGAATTATATAAAAGCCCCTTGGATATTCTCACAGCTATATTATTAACCCTGTTATTAGCAGAACAAAAAATATTGGTCATGGCACCCGAGTGACGCACAATGGGATTGCCTTGCCGTTCTCCAGCTGTATCTACTGAAATAGTGGTGGGTGCGCGAGGTTCAAAGCACGAGGGCAGGGGGCCCGGGATGGGCCGCAGAGCCATGCACAGAAGACAGACCTAGCCCATGGGGAAGGAGGAAGGGGGAACCCCCACCCCGCCACACTGGGTAGCACGGAGCAACACTTTAAGGGGCATTGCATTAATAATGGCGCTGACGAGGGAAACGTTCACGCTGTTCTTAGTGCCAGTCTGCACGTTCAAACTAAAACAATATCACTAATAATGGCGAGGAAAATGCCCCTTGGATATGAATTCAGAGGGCAGATATTATTAAATATTAAATCATTACACCATTATGACCTCATTGAAGGCAACACTCAAAAGTTCTACTTAAATTCGAACTGGATTTAACGAAAAATGACATGAAAAGCACACATTAGTAAATCCCAAACTCTAAAAGTAATTGGAAAGGTAAATACACATTATTTGTGACATTGTTGTTACAATAAAGAATGTAAACAAGATGCTGTGTTTTTATTTACAGTAGTGATGGACAGCTGGTGGCATTTTGAAAACAGCCCAATTAGCAGGACAATAGACTCTTTATAGCCCAGCTACTGTTGATGTGAAAGTCACACCTTTCTAGTACTCCTCAGCCCGCCCCAAACTCCACGCTTAACACAATTACCATTCAAAAATGAGCTGTTTATCAAAAAATATATATATATTGCGACCAAAGAGAACAGACGAAATGGACATAGATTTCATCAAGCCAGCTTCATTCTATGGTGCTACCCTGTAACAATGTACGTTGAGAGGCGGGAAGCAAGTTCAGGGAGTGAAAACATTTAATTAATAAATGAAACAAACACGGAAACACAAACAGCCGCACCGACAGGAACAGAAACAGAAACAATGACGACTGGGGAAGAAACCAAAGGGAGTGACATTCAGTTGAAGTCGGGAGTTTACATAGACCTTAGCCAAATACATTTAAACTCAGTTTTTCACAATTCCTGATATTTAATCCGAGTAAAAATGCCGTCTTAGGTCAGTTAGGATCACCACTTTATTTTAACAAGAAATTTGTGGAGTGGTTGAAAAACGAGTTTTAACGACTCCACCTAAGTGTATGTAAACTTCTGACTTCAACTGTATATAGGGCAGGTAATCAAGGAGGTGATGGAGTCCAGATGAATGTCATTATGCTGCTGGTGACAGGGGTGCGCCCTAGTGAGCAGCCTGGTGACCTACAGGCCGTAGAGGGAGCACACGTGACATACCCGTTCCAGGGTTAGGACCATAACCACAAAGGACTGAAAATGAGCCGGAGCTGAGAGGATCACCAAAACTAAAGGTATTTTGGTTTCAGTGCATTTTCTTTAAAAAACATGTATATAGCCTATCAATGTGTAGGCATACTGTGTAATAAAATTGATAATTAAATAAAGGTTAAATAAATAAAAATGTTTTTAGTGACTTTGTACTAAAAAGTGAATGTGTTTTTGCAGAGTATACAACCATGCCAACAACCATCCGTGGGGATCAGTGGACAAAGGCCTGGACAATGGGCCGCACCGAAAAAACGCATGGTTGCTAAGCTTTGTTGGATTTAGTTTTGCTCGATTCTTAACATGTGTATGCAGCATTTGTGTGTTGGAGTCACTTTTAATTTTTTATTTATTTACCGTTTCTATTAGGGTTGCACATTTTGGGAAATATTCAAAGGTGGACATTTTTCATGGGAATTAACGGGAATATATGGGAATTAACAGGAATATATGGGAATTAACAGGAATATATTGGAATTAACGGAAATATATACAAATTAATATAAATACCATTTAAATGTAGATGATTTTTGCATTGGATATAATTTCCATATCACATGAAGACAGAAACATAAACCTTTTGCCTTATCATAAGTAGCAAATTATTAAATCCTTCCAATAGAAATAAAAACAAACATTTAGTTAAGAATTTAACTTTAATTAGATTAGTTGCCATGGGATGATTTCCCTGAACAACAAAAGAAAGGGAATATTGAATGATCCCCAATGTTCCATCACATCTCCCAAAAAAGTGTTCAACATGCATCTGTAAAATTATAGTATAGAAACTTAAGCTTTGGTTGTCTTCCTCTCAGGCTTCCATGTCTTTACCCTGGACCTCCTCAATGTCCACCTCTTGAACATCAGAATTTGAGGCCTCATCTTCACTGTCACTTTCCAATCTTGTTGAGGATGGCTCATTGTCAGGCTCAAAAAGCCTCAAATTTGCCCAGATGGCCACCAATTTTTCAACCCTTGTATTGGTCGGCCTGTTGCGTGCTTTGGTGTGTTTGTGTGTTCCCAAACAAGGACCAGTTGCGCTCTGAGGTGGCTGATGTTGGTGGGATTTGTAGGATGATTTAGGCAACAGGGGAAAGAGCCTCAGATCCACAAAGTCCCTTCCAACAGGTGGCTGATGAGATATGTTGGCACAACTGCCATATTGGATCTCCATCCCAAACCCCTTGCTTGGAAGTGTACTTCGCCAGACTGCCAAGAATCTTGCCCTCATCCAGGCCAAGGTGGCGAGACCCTGTATTGATGACATCATAGCCCTTGTTGATCTCTGCACCAGACAGGATGCTCTTGCCAGCATACCTGGGGTCCAACATGTACGCTGCGGCGTGTATAGGCTTCAGGCAGAAGTCTTTACTCTTTTTGATGTATTTCAGAACTGCAGTTTCCTCTGCTTGGAGCAACAGTGAAGTGGGCAGGGCAGTACAGATTTCTTCTCTTACATCTGCAAGCAGAGTCTGAACATCAGCCAGGATGGCATTGTCTCCCTCATTACGGGGCGGCAGGGTAGCCTAGTGGTTAGAGCGTTGGACTAGTAACCGAAAGGTTGCAAGTTCGAATCCCCGAGCTGACGAGGTACAAATCTGTCGTTCTGCCCCTGAACAGGCAGTTAACCCACTGTTCCTAGGCCGTCATTGAAAATAAGAATTTGTTCTTAACTGACTTGCCTAGTAAAATAAAAAAATAAAAACGTGCAATGGCTACTGCTATATGTTTCAGGAGTTTCAGGCTGCTTACCACTCTCTCCCAAAATACATCATCCAGGAGGATCCTCTTGATGGGGCTGTCCATATCGGCAGACATGGCCATTTCTTGGAGAGGTTCTTCTCCTCCAGAAGACTGTCAAACATGACACCGCCCCAAAGGGTTTTGCTGGGCAGCTTCAATGTGGTGCTATTATTCTTCTCACTTTGCTTGGTGAGGTCGATTGCTGCTATATCATGATGAACAAATTGTTGCTGACTGGAAAATACTCTTTCAAACACACACGGTCACGTTGTACAGCGCCATTATGGTTATTAACAGGTGGCTGGACAATAGACTTGCCTAGAAGGAGAGTAGAGGTAGAATTCTATCGTCGAATGTATTTCTTAGTTAGGTTGGCTGTATCACAACCGGCCGTGATTGGCAGCAATATCAGTTTAATCCACCAGAAAAGACACCAGAAAAGACAAAACAAATAATACAACAAAAAATATTATTATTATTATGTATCACATCCGACCATGATTGGGAGTCGCACAATTGGCCCAGCATTTCTCTCCCTCTAAAAACAGAAATAAATGTTTTGCCCTTTACAAATATTATTTTGGCCTTCATTCAGATTACAATCACTCACTTTCATTTTTTTTTAAACGAAATAACTTCCAAAATATTGTTATATATTATCAAGATGATGGCGCAGTCATATAGCCAGCACCGACATAAAGCTGAGTGACTCACTCATTCATGGCTTTGGATCAAAATAAATAAGTACCAACATTCTTTTTTATATATAGTTTTTTTAATAAAGAAATGTTTTGGTTATCCTGACCTGGACACCACGTACAGTATTATAATAGCCCGTTATGGGCTATTAGCAGGACAATATTCCTTTACCAACACCTCTGTGTATTTTGATACTTTGTGGACCTCCCGAGTGGCGCAGTGCAAAATGCGTTGCTACAGATGCAGGTTCAATACCCAATACCCGCCACCGGGAGACCCATGAGGCGGCTTTTGGTTTTAATTTAGAATCCTCCAATCCTCTATATGTATTATTGGTGGAGAGTCACGTCATATTTTTCGTTATACTGTAGTAGAGGTCGACCGATTAATCGGAATGGCCGATTAATTAGGGTCGATTTAAAGTTTTCATAACAATCGAAAATCTGTGTTTTTGGGCACCGATTTAAAAAAAAAAGTGTGTTTTTTGTTGTTTTGTACCTTTATTTAACTAGGCAAGTCAGTTAAGAACAAATTCTTATTTTCAATGATGGCTTAGGAACGGTGGGTTAACTACCTTGTTCAGGGGCAGAACAACAGATTTTCACCTTGTCAGCTCGGGGTTCCAATCTTGCAACCTTACAGTTAACTAGTCCAACACTCGGCGGACTGTGCCATACATACAGGAGACTGCCTGTTACACGAATGCAGTAAGAAGCCAAGGTAAGTTGCGAGCTAGCATTAAACTTATCTTATAAAAAACAATCAATCAATCATAATCACTAGTTAACTACACATGGTGGATGATATTACTAGTTTAACCAGCATGTCCTGCGTTGCATATAATCGATGCAACACTGGGGGATGATGAAACGAAAGCGCATTTGCAAAAAAAGCACAATCGTTGCACGACTGTACCTAACCATAAACACCAATGCCTTTCTTAAAATCAATACACAGAAGTATATATTTTTAAACCTGCATATTTAACAAAAATAAATCCAGGTTAGCAGGCAATATTAACCAGGTGAAATTGTGTCACTTCTCTTGCGTTCATTGCACGCAGAGTCAGGGTATATGCAACAGTTTGGGCAGCCTGGCTCATTGCGAACTAATTTTCCAGAATTTTAAGTAATTATGACATAACATTGAAGGTTGTACAATGTAACAGGAATATTTAGACTTAGGGGTGCCACCCGTTAGATAAAATACAGAACGGTTCCATATTTCACTGAAATAATAAATGTTTTGTTTTCGAAATGATAGTTTATGGATTCAACCATATTAATGACCAAAGGCTTGTATTTCTGTGTGTTATTATGTTATAATTAAGTCTATGATTTGATATTTGATAGAGCAGTCTGACTGAGTGGTGGTAGGCAGCAGCAGGCTTGTAAGCATACATTCAAACAGCACTTTCCTACGTTTTGCCAGCAGCTCTTCGCAATGCTTCAAGCATTGAGCTGTTTATGACTTCAAGCCTATCAACTCCGGAGATAAGGCTGGTGTAACCGATGTGAAATGGCTAGCTAGTTAGCGGGGTGCGTGCTAATAGCGTTTCAAACGCCACTCGCTTTGAGACTTGGAGTAGTTGTTCCCCTTGCTCTGCAAGGGCCGCGGATTTTGTGGAGCGATGGGTAACGGATGCTTCGAGGGTGGCTGTTGTCGATGTGTTCCTGGTTCGAGCCCAGGTAGGGGCGAGGAGAGGGACGGAAGCTATACTGTTACACTGGCAATACTAAAGTGCCTATAAGAACATCCAATAGTCAAAGGTATATAAAATACAAATGGTATAGAGAGAAATAGTCCTATAAATAATATATTAACTACAACCTAAAATCTCTTACCTTGGAATATTGAAGTCTCGTGTTAAAAGGAACCACCAGCTTTCATATGTTCTCATGTTCAGAGCAAGGAACTTAAACGTTAGCTTTTTTTACATGGCACATATTGCACTTTTACTTTCTTCTCCAACACTTTGTTTTTGCATTATTTAAACGAAATTGATCATGTTTCATTATTTATTTACGACTAAATAGATGTTTTATTTATGTATTATATTAAGTTAAAATAAAAACTAAAAGTGTTTGACACTTTTAATGACAATTCAGTATTGTTGTAATTGTCATTATTACAAATATATACATATAAAATTGGCCGAATAAATCGGTATCTGCCTTTTTTGGGTCCTCCAATAATCGGTATCGGCGTTGAAAATTCGGTCGACCTCTAACTTTTACCCCTACCTACATGTACATATAACCTCCACCACCTCGTACCCCTGCACATTGACTCATTACCGGTACCCCTGCACATTGACTCAGTACTGGTACCCCTGCACATTGACTCAGTACCGCTACTCTACTGTATATAGCCTCGTTATTTATTGTGTTACTATTTTCTATTTTGATTTGCTAATGTTCTTACTTTTTAACTCTGCACTGTTGGTAAAGGGCTCGTAAGTAAGCATTTCACTGTGAACTCTACACATAATGTATTCGGCACATGTGACCAATCAAATTTGATGAGATTTTTTTTTTTGTATTTGACACACCCACTTGCATGGCCCTGGCATGGCTCTTTAGTACAAAAACTAATTTGAGTGGACACACTTCTACTGCTATCTTTTCACGACAGCTACTGTCTGACAACACCTCAGTTATAACACGCATGATGAAGCTTGTGTTATGGTACTATTCATTTAGATTCCCAAACATGTCAGGACACACCAGACCTCTTCTTTAGTCGCTTTTATAGCCTTTCCTACTCACCCTGCATTCACACCTTGAACAGACACTCAGCTCTGTACTGCTTTGTGGGTTAGGTGTGTATGTTTGTAGATTAGGTGGTTGTGTGTGTGTGTGTGTCCCCTCCCCCAGGGGGAGTTGTAGCAGAGGTACGATACCTTCATGCCTCAACACAGTAAACAAACACACATCATTATACACCAACCTACACACACTTGAGGAGAGTTGAGAAGACACTGTTAATATTACTATTACCCAGGGTCATTACAATATCAACTGT